>NC_074677.1:4833344-5133344 GCF_029448725.1 Salvelinus fontinalis
ACACAGCAAGCAGGCAGTCTCAACAGGAGGGACGAGGACTGGGGATCCTCACCATGTCTCAGGCTCATTATCACTTGGTGAGTAAGTTATTTTCTGACTAACACAGTGAAGAGAGAGAGAGAGAGAGAATCATAGCTAGAAGGCTCTGCTGGAGGGAGGAGGCATCCTTCCAGACGCTCCACATTGACACCAGCCCACTCTGCATCTGTCTGTTAGGCTGAGGCTGTGCTACCACAGCCAGAAACCAGCCAGGGCCTCCACCACCACCAGCTACTGAGGAGCAGGAAACTATGGCCTCAAAGAGCAGGTAGTATAATGTATCTCTTTTTAAATAGTAGACTTCTGTTAGAACAAAAGAGTAAGATGCCTTTTTTGATCCATCTTAATGTTCACACAGCAACAGGTTCAAGTGAATTGCACAAAATAACAGTACAAAAGGACTATTATTTGAAGCTCACAGACATACGTTGGAAAGATTGTTATTATGTTGTCCGTGTTACACTTTAACAACCGATAAGCAGTGTGTGAAAAAACACTTATTTTCTCTTAACCTTTTGTAGTTACAAATGTTTCCAGGAAGCAAGGAAAAATCTATTGATAACAGCTTGCATAGGAAGCTTTTGAACATTTCGTCTTAAAGAGATTCTCCGGTACTTTTGTATATATTTTAGCCAGTAGCTCTGAATGAAGCGCTCGTGAGCCAAAAGTGGTCCCCGAACATTTCACTACCTGTGCAGATATGTGCACCACGTCATTGCTCACTCTCTCGCTCTGCTGTGTGTGCATCTTGCTAGCTGTCACTCAAATGGAGAGGGGCTGAAGCTCATTGGCTAGAACTTAAATTGCTACGGGGCTGGTCCACGTGGGGGGAAAATTCAGGGAAAATGGCGCCGCACAGTTTCCAGAAAAACATGGGATTTTGTGGTTAATTGAGGTAAAAACAGTAATTCTGTTAATAGATTATGCGTGTATGAACTATGCATTGACACATCCAGCCTAAAACGGGGTGGTTTAAAAATATTTAGAAGTCACCAAAGTTCCGCAGCACGTCTTTAATTCCACTGACTGAGCGTGTTGCTGTGGGCAGATCCATACTTTTAATAAGGTTTTATTTGAAGTGTTTACATAATCAAGAGGAATCTCCGCTCTGGGCATTGATTACCAGCAGTACTTATACTCACAAAGGCCTCCTCATGTGAAGTGGTAAACACTGGCGCTCATCTGGACTGACAATAATAACCCACTCAACAATAGACAAGGAGAGAGTCATGATGACAAATAAAAGCCAGTTTCTTTTATATAGGTATCTCATGTACTATGACTCCAACCAACCTTGCTTGTGGTCACAGATTAAGGATGAATGGGATTGTGTTCAGTAGGACGAAAGGATCCATGCTGGATTGTCAAAGATCAGTTTGAGAGCCAGAAGAGACTCATGGTGGAGCCTCGGGGCAGAGAGAGAGAGACGTGGATCGAGTGATGAAACAGCATTAAGGAGGAGAGGTTAGAGCCGAATGAACACATCAAAGGCAGGGATACGTGAAGCTATATGAGGTATTGTAGCAATTATCAAGATGAAGTGCACTAAGGGTTCTCATTAAAGAGCTTTCAACCTGGACCCGGTTTCCCAAAAGCATGTTAAAGCTAAGTTCATCGTAAGAACCTTCGTAGGAGCATCGTTAAATCTCAGAGTTTTTCCCCCAAAACCATCATTATTAACGTTGCACTTCAAAACACTCGTAATCCAACGGCTAACAGGTAAGTGTGTCATTAGATGCGTTTTTATTATGGGTTAGGGTGGCCCATAATTTCAGAACAAAGTTGACTACCACAAATACAAAGTTGTCAATGTCTTTACAATTGATACAAACAAGTGCTTCAAATGAAACCTGAGATGACTGCATTAAAATATACATTGAGTATACAAGGCATAAGGAACACCTTTCTAATATTGAGTTGCACCCCCTTTTGATCTTAGAACAGCCTCAATTCGTCGGGGCATGGACTCTACAAGGTGTCGAAAGAGTTCCACTGGGATGCTGGACCATGTTGACTCCAATGCTTCCCACAATTGTGCGAGGCTGGCTGGATGTCCTTGGGGTGGCGTACCATTCTTGATACACACGGGAAGCTGTTGAGCATGCGGTGTTGCAGTTTTTGACACAAAGCGTTGTGCCTGACACCTACTACCATACAATGTCTTTCCCATTCACCCTCTGATTGGCACACATACACAAGTCTTGAGACATAAACATCCTTCTTTAACCTGTCTCCTACCCTTCATCTACACTGATTGAAGTGGATTTAATAAGTGACATCAATAAGGGATCATAGTTTTCACATGGATTCACCTGGTCAGTCAATGTCATGGAAAGAGCAGGTGTTCTTTATGTTTTGTACACTCAGTGTAAATAGACTACAGTAGGCTATATGCCTATTTCATTCTTATTGAGAATATTTAATGTTCAATAAATTGAGTTATATTTCGCTACCTGTAGGCTACCGTCTGTAATTTGTCTCAATATATGTCATGATGTGTAGCCTAACGTGCGTAATGACGTGCCAAATCATGTTCATTTTTATTGGGTAAGCATTCAGTGGCGTGTATTCATAGGGGCCAAGGAAAGCCAGCCTTCCCCTAAAAATGTACGAAGAAAACAATAATAAAAATATATATCTTTTGTCTCTTTGAATTTTATAATTTTCCTTCAATTCCCAAGATGCTGAACGTATTTCACCGGAGAAAGCACCCGAGCAAACGAAACAGCTCCCCTCTGTCTCTGTATGTGTAGCCCATCTATCTGACGCTGTCTGGTCGAAAACAGTATGAAGTTGTTGCCGCCCGTAGCGTTGAATGCAAAGGAAGCCAGCGAGGATTTGTACTTTCTTCATAAAATATATATAAAATAATAGTCAATCAGCGTTGCGTTAAACTGAACGAGCTCAACCGTGATTGGTCCTGGCGCACCAATTTTTTAAAATAATAATAAGAAAAAGGTGTCAAGGGAAGCGAACTAAGGGAAATGAACTAACAGGTTATAGAGCAAACAACGCAATTATCAAAACGCATTGGTTGTAATACGGTTATATTTTTTTCCTGGCTTGGCTTCCCAGTGATTTTACCCACAGCACAAGCCTCCTCGATATATGCAGCCGTAGGTGATAATATCTCTCTAGGAGCTGATCCGTCATCAGTATTGTGAAATAATTACAATTTTAAAGGTGATTTGAATTGAGAAAGCTGACCCGAGAGCAGTGCTTCCTTTCTTTCCATCCTATCAGTATCGACACGTTCCAACGTCACGCTTAGCGACTGTTCTCTCTGAGTGGCGTTTTGGGAAACGTGCGTTACATTGTCGGCTGTTGTAGGAAAGACGCAGCGCTACAAATACTCGTAAACCTAAGTTCCATTGCTATCGGGGAACCGGCCCTGCATAATTTAAGCAAGAGACATGGACTGAATGGAATAACCCAGAAAAATTACTTGAGCCCTGTTAACCACAACGATTCTAAGACAAATTGATCCTCAAGCCAGTCTACTCTCAATTACAAGAACACACATCATACCAGCACATAATTATGAATGTAAACATGGGTACTTGAAAACAGTTCATGCATCTGGATAAGGAGCAGAGACTTAATTGACTCATTAATCCTTTTAAAACTTGTGTGTGACTATGTGTCTGTTTTGCTTGAGAGAGAGAGAGAGAGAGAGAGACAGAGAGAGAAAGCGAGAGAGAGGGAGAGAGAGAGAGAGAGACGGAGAGAGAGAGAGAGAGAGAGAGAGAGAGAGAGAGAGAGAGAGAGAGAGAGAGAGAGAGAGAGAGAGAGAGAGAGAGAGAGAGAGAGAGAGAGAGAGAGAGAGAGAGAGAGAGAGAGAGAGAGACAGAGCGAGAAAGCGAGAGAGAGAGAGAGAGAGAGAGAGAGAGGGAGAGAGAGAGACAGAACATGCTCACACCTCCATGGAAAGTGGCACGTAAACAACAGAGGGATTTAAGACACAGTTCAATAAGGGAAAGGGAACATCATAAATGGGCCCGGGCCCCAGTCAGTGCCAGATGAAGAGAAAAAACAATATTGTGAGCTCACCATGGCAGCAGCAATCCACATACTCCATTTAAACTAATCCCTAAATCCACATTGGGCAAACCTCTCACTGCCTTAATCTGCCTGTAAACAAAGGGATTTGAAAGGGTGTTGTGACTGTGACCAGAGCTGTGATACCAGCGGTGATTCAGACACACCATGCCTGGCCGAGGACGGACACCTGTGGGTCCTGATGGTTTAATTGTAGCTGCTTGGAGGGTGGGGAGCCATGTTGGGGAGAGTTAGGAGCTAGCAAACAGGGGTGGGGAGAGTTAAGAGCTAGTCCAACAGGGAAATGACTGGAGACTGGAGCCATGTTGAGGAGAGTTAGGAGCTAGCAAACAGGGGTGGGGAGAGTTAAGAGCTAGTCCAACAGGGAAATGACTGGAGACTGGAGCCATGTTGGGGAGAGTTAGGAGCTAGCAAACAGGGGAGGGGAGAGTTAAGAGTTAGTCCAACAGGGAAATGACTGGAGACTGGAGCCATGTTGGGGAGAGTTAGGAGCTAGCAAACAGGGGTGGGGAGATTAAGAGCTAGTCCAACAGGGAAATGACTGGAGAAAAGGTGAGGTGGAAAAAAAGGAGAACATGCACCAGGGAGGAAGAGGATTAGGAAGAGGATGAGGAAGAGGATGTGGAAGAAGAAGATGGTGTGGAATAGGAAAATGATGTGGAAGAGGATGTAGAAGAGGAAGAGGATGTAGAAGTGGAAGAGGATGTAGAAGAGGAAGAGGATGTAGAAGAGGAAGAATATGTGGAAGAGGAAGAGGAAGACGATGTGGAAGAGGAAGAGGAAGAATATGTGGAAGAGGATATGGAAGAGGGTGTGGAAGAGGAACATGATGTGGAAGAGAGAAGAGGATGTGGATGAAGAAGTGGGCAGCCTGCCAGGAAACAAGGGATAGTACAGGAAAGTGGATGTGAGGAAGGAGAAAGAAAGAGGGGGAGGAGAGGAAGACAGGTTATGGTGCAGAGAGCTGAAAATAGAAAGAGACCAGTGGGTAAAGGTAGAGGGTACCTGAGGATTTGCTGTGGATCAACTGAGCTGTGATGTGCCCTCAGGCACTCAAACTGGCGGTAGTCTCTGGAAGAACAGAGGTAGCCTGGCTAGACAGACAGAGAGACACATAGCTGGCTGGCTAGGGAACCAGAATAACAGAGAGCGTCTTTGTTGGAGCCTAGTGAGTCATGTAACTGACAGACTGGTAAAGTGCTTTTAATTGAGCTAAAGCTGCTACTTCAAGGTGAGAACTCAATAAACATGTATGGCATTTCACTGATTGATTACCGAGTGGCAGTGAAAGTTTCTCTCCCTTCTCACTACATGTTATTTTCATTTCAGTGTTTCAATAATTCCTTTTCATGATTCAAGACAGTTTTTCTCTGTACTAAACTTCAGGCTAAAATATCTCTAATCCCTCCACAGATGCTCAGGTGTGCCTTAAGCAATTCTATCTATTTGACCTTTTGCAAAGGTTCTTGGAGATAGGATAGAGTATTTTTACCTTTCAGAGAGCCGTCAGTTTGGAAGGATGGAAGCAGCCCAGCTGTGGCAGACCTGAGCACAGCCTCAGGGGTAACTTGGGTGGACCAGCGTGATTACTAAGCCCTCTCTTTTACTTTTCCCTGTCTACTTCATCAAATGCAAAACAAAACTGACCTGATTTGAGTGAAGAAAATCGTATGTTTCCAGTAGTTTTCGCTAGCTCCTACTACTGTGTAGGACAATTCCAGTTATATATACTGAGCCATCAAACAGGCAATGTGTCAATACAGGACTAAGATTATGTTATTATTTTTATTTTGTGTTATTGACTGTACGTTTGTTTATGTGTAACTCTGTGTTGTTGTTTTTGCCGCACTGCTTTGCTTTATCTTGGCCAGGTCACAGTTGTAAATGAGAACGTGTTCTCAACTGGCCTACCTGGTTAAATAAAGGTGAAGAAAAAAAAAACTTATACCCCCCCCAAAGCCATAAGACTGATAAATACTTAAATAGTTAGCCAATCGGCATTGACAATTTGACAACAAATTCACAATCGGCAACAAATTGACAATCGGCAACTGTTTATTATCTATCCTGTTGCCTAGACACTATATGTACATACTGTATCTACCTCAATTACCTCATACACCTTTACATCGACTCGGTACTGGTACCCAGTGTATATAGCCAAGTTATCATTACTCATTAACTTGGTACTGGTACCCAGTGTATATAGCCAAGTTATCATTACTCATTAACTTGGTACTGGTACCCAGTGTATATAGCCAAGTTATCATTACTCATTAACTTGGTACTGGTACCCAGTGTATATAGCCAAGTTATCGTTACTCATTAACTTGGTACTGGTACCCAGTGTATATAGCCAAGTTATCATTACTCATTAACTTGGTACTGGTACCCAGTGTATATAGCCAAGTTATCATTACTCATTGTGTATTTTTTCCTTGTGTTATAATTGTTCCTATATTTTTCTCTCTGTATTGTTGGGAAGGGCCCCTAAGTAAGCAGTTCACTGTTAGTCTACACCTGTTGTTTACGAAGCACGTGACAAATACCATTGTATTTGATCTGAATGATGAGGAACTATTTCGGCCCAAATTGCTTTGATGTGTTTAAAACAGCCATCTTCATTTAGTGTGCAGGTTGGCTCCCACTCAGGGCTGGATGAGAGGCTTTTGTGAGGAGCACCTGTAATGATGTATGAGGTAGTGCTGAGTGGAGGGGGAACTGAGAGGATGGTAGCCCCATCCAGAGGACTGCTCCACAGGCCACCTCGGCCTCCCACCCCCCTGGAGATAATAGAGATCCTCTCCAAACACATTAGATTCCCCATGAGACAGCCCTCACAAGTGGCTGGAGTGGCCTGCACGCTCCTCTCCCAAGTGCCATAGAATTATAATGCAGACACTAGTCGAGGCACTGGCTATACAATTTACACCGCGCCTGTGTCCTTCACAATCTCATTATTTGCCCTATTTTTGTTGAGGATTTTCCAAAATGTGAAAAATTGGGTATTTTTCAGTTCATGAGCATGGAAATAGAATCACTTCTCTTTTGTCTCTGCAACTGAACATTTTCACCATAAAACCGTTTGGTGCTACTAACAAACCTATGGGCACATTGTGCCTGGAACTGTTGGTTGGTTGCGTAGTAATTAATCAGATCAGCCTTGGCATGGGTTTGGATACAGTATATAAATAGTGTATATTTTTTGCTTTGTATTTGTAAATGTTGTAAATTTGTATGATTTGTGTACAGGCAGGGCTCCCTTGAAAAAGAAGACTTGGTCTCAATGGGATTTCCCTGCTAAAATAAAGGTTAAATAAAATAAATAACTAAAAATATCCCCACCAGACTCAAAGAGGAGGAAATTATACAAGGTATGAGTCAACATTATGAAAGACAGGTTCACATCATTACTGTGTAGCTATTCACAAACAATACTGTCCTTATTCAGCGTCTGTCATCTATTTACAGCACAGGAAAAATTGACAAAATGGAGGATGAAAATGTAGGCCAATACAGGTCATACCAACGTCTATTACAGAATCCTGCATATTCCATCACCTCAATGACAACAGATGTACAGTTGAAGTTGGAAGTTTACATACACCTTAGCCAAATACATTTAAACTCAGTTTTTCACAATTCCTGACATTTAATCCTAGTAAAAATAAAAAATAAAATTTGATTTGATTTTTAAAATTCCCTTGGCGGTTTTGGAGCAGTGGCTTCTTCCTTGCTGAGCGGCCTTCCAGGTTATGTCAATATAGGTCTCGTTTTACTGTTGTAACAGTCCTGACCTATTTATGTTAGTTTTTATGTGTTTATGGTCAGGGCATGTGTTTTGGGTGGGCAGTCTATGTTATCTGTTTCTATGTTGGTTTCGTTTTGCCTGGTATGGCTCTTGATTAGAGGCAGGTGGTTTGCATTTTCCTCTAATCAAGAGTCATATTTAGGTAGGGCATTCTCACTGTTTGTTTGTGGGTGATTGTCTCCTGTGATGTCTTCGTTATGTTCGATGTATTCACTTTTGGAGCTGTTTGGCTGTTCGTTCGTTTTGATGTCCGTTCCTGTTCGTGAGTTTACGTTTGTCCATGTAAGTTTATGTTCAGGTTCCGTTGTACATCGTTTTCTTATTTTGTAGTTTGTTAAAGTGTTTTGTTTCGTGACCATCGTATTAATAATAAAGATGGCATATTTCCCTGACTCCGCATATTGGTCTGAAGATCCTTCTCTCCTCACCTCATATGAGGATGAGGAAAGCGACAGCTATGACAGAATCACCCACCAAAATACAAAGACCAAGCGGTATGGGAATGCTAAACGGAGTAAGGGACAGAAGAAGGAGCAATGGACATGGGACGATGTATTGAATGGAAAAGGTGTCTACACATGGGAGGAGATCCTAGCAGGTAGAGATCGCCTTCCATGGGAACAGCTGGAGGCACTGAGGAGAGCGGAGGCTACCGGAGAGAGGAACCGGAATTATGAGGGAACGCGTCTGGCACGGAAGCCGAAAAAGCCCGTGAGTAACTCCCAAAAATTTCTTGGGGGGGGGCTAAAGGGTAGTGGGCCAAGGGCAGGTAGGAGACCTGCGCCCACTTCCCAGGCTAACCGTGGAGAGCGGGAGTACGGGCAGACACCGTGTTACGCAGTAGAGCGCACGGTGTCTCCTGTACGTGTGCATAGCCCGGTGCGGGTTATTCCACCTCCCCGCACTGGTAGGGCTAGATTGGGCATTGAGCCAGGTGTCATGAGGCCGGCTCAACGCGTCTGGTCTCCAGTGCGTCTCCTCGGGCCGGCATACATGGCACCTGCCTTACGCATGGTTTCCCCGGTTCGCCTGCATAGCCCAGTGCGGGCTATTCCACCTCGCCGCACTGGCAGGGCGACCGGGAGCATTCAACCAGGTAAGGTTGGGCAGGCTCAATGCTCAAGAGAGCCAGTACGCCTGCACGGTCCGGTATTTCCGGCGCCACCTCCCCGCCCCAGCCTAGTACCTACAGTGCCTACATTACGCACTAGGCTACCAGTGCATTTCCAGAGCCCTGTTCCTCCTCCACGCACTCTCCCTATAGTGCGTGTATCCAGTTCAGTGCCTCCAGTTCCGGCCCCACGCACTAAGCCACCTGTGCGTCTCCTAAGTCCTGTACACACTGTCACTTCTCCCCGTACTAGTCCTGAGGTGCGTGCCCTCAGCCAGGTGCCACCAGTGCCGGTACCACGCACCAGGTATAGAGTACGCTTTGAGAGTTCAGTGTGCCCTGTCCCTGCTCCACGCACTAGTAGGAAGGTGCTTATCATTAGCCCGGTGCCTCCAGTTACGGCACCACGCACCAGGTCTACAGTGCGCCGTATACGGCCAGAGCCATCCGTCTCCCCAGCGCCATCTGAGCCATCCGTCTCCCCAGCGCCATCTGAGCCATCCGTCTCCCCAGCGCCATCTGAGCCATCTGTCTCCCCAGCGCCATCTGAGCCATCCGTCTCCCCAGCGCCATCTGAGCCATCCGTCTGCCAGGAGCCTGCAAAGCCGCCCGTCTGCCATGAGCCTGCAAAGCTGCCCGTCTGCCATGAGCCTACAGAGCCATCCGCCAGACAGGAGCCGCTAGAGCCGTCAGCCAGACAGGAGCCGCTAGAGCCGCCCGCCAGACAGGATCTGCCAGAGCCGCCAACCAGACAGGATCTGCCAGAGCCGCCAACCAGACAGAATCTGCCAGAGCCGCCAACCAGACAGGATCTGCCAGAGCCGCCAACCAGACAGGATCTGCCAGAACCGCCAGAGAGCCATGAGCAGCCAGAGCCGTCAGAGAGCCATGAGCAGCCAGAGCCGTCAGAGAGCCATGAGCAGCCAGAACCGTCAGAGAGCCATGAGCAGCCAGAGCCGTCAGAGAGCCATGAGCAGCCAGAGCCGTCAGAGAGCCATGAGCAGCCAGAGCCGTCAGAGAGCCATGAGCAGCCAGAGCCGTCAGAGAGCCATGAGCAGCCAGAGCCGTCAGCCTGCCATGAGCGTCGAGAGCCGTCAGCCTGCCATGAGCGTCGAGAGCCGTCAGCCTGCCATGAGCGTAGAGAGCCGTCAGTCTGCCATGAGCGTCGAGAGCCGTCAGTCTGCCATGAGCGTCGAGAGCCGTCAGCCTGCATGGACCTGCCAGAGCCGTCCAAACAGGACTTGCCAGAGTCCTTCAGCCGGGATCTGCCCCTTGTCCCGGTGTTGCCCCTTGTCCCGGTGTTGCCCCTTGTCCCGGTGCTGCCCCTTGTCCCGGTGCTGCCCCTTGTCCCGGTGCTGCCCCTTGTCCCGGTGCTGCCCCTTGTCCCGGTGCTGCCCCTTGTCCCGGGGCTGCCCCTTATTCCAGTGATGGTCCTTATCCTGGTGCTGCCCCTTGTTCTGGTGCTGCCCCTTGTCCCGGTGCTACCCCTTGTCCCGGTGCTGCCCCTTGTCCTGGTGCTAGCTGTTTATTTAGGGGAAGGTAGTGTTAGGGTGGGCATTAGAAGGGGTAGAAAGAAGAGGGGAGTGACTATGGTGGTATGGGGACAGCGTCCTGAACCGGAACCACCACCGTGGTCAACTGCCCACCCGGACCCTCCCCTGGACTTTGTGCTGGTGCGCCCGGCGTTCGCACCTTGGGGGGGGGGGTACTGTAACAGTCCTGACCTATTTATGTTAGTTTTTATGTGTTTATGGTCAGGGCATGTGTTTTGGGTGGGCAGTCTATGTTATCTGTTTCTATGTTGGTTTCGTTTTGCCTGGTATGGCTCTTGATTAGAGGCAGGTGGTTTGCATTTTCCTCTAATCAAGAGTCATATTTAGGTAGGGCATTCTCACTGTTTGTTTGTGGGTGATTGTCTCCTGTGATGTCTTCGTTATGTTCGATGTATTCACTTTTGGAGCTGTTTGGCTGTTCGTTCGTTTTGATGTCCGTTCCTGTTCGTGAGTTTACGTTTGTCCATGTAAGTTTATGTTCAGGTTCCGTTGTACATCGTTTTCTTATTTTGTAGTTTGTTAAAGTGTTTTGTTTCGTGACCATCGTATTAATAATAAAGATGGCATATTTCCCTGACTCCGCATATTGGTCTGAAGATCCTTCTCTCCTCACCTCATATGAGGATGAGGAAAGCGACAGCTATGACAACTGTGGATATAGATACTTTGTACCCGTTTCCTCCAGCATCTTCACAGGGTCCTTTGCTGTTGTTCTGGGATTGATTTCCACTTTTCGCACCAAAGTACGTTCATCTCTAGGAGACAGAACGAGTATGACGCGGTATGACGGCTGCGTAGTCCCATGGTGGTTATACTTGCGTACTATTGTTTGTACAGGTGAACGTGGTACCTTCAGGCATTTGGAAATTGCTCCCAAGGATGAACCAGACTTGTGGAGGTCTACAATTCTTTTTCTGAGGTCTTGGCTGATTTCTTTTGATTTTCCCATGATGTCAAGCAAAGAGGCAGTGAGTTTGAAGGTTGGCCTTGAAATACAGCCACAGGTACACCTCCAATTGACTCAAATTATGTCAATTAGCCTATCAGAAGCTTCTAAAGCCATGACATCCTTTTCTGGAATTTCCCAAGCTGTTTAAAGACACAGTCAACTAAGTGCATGTAAACTTCTGACCCACTGAAATTGTGATACAGTGAATTATAAGTGAAATAACCTGTCTGTAAACAATTGTTGGAAAAATTACTTGTGTCATGCTCAAAGTAGATGTCCTAACCGACTTGCCAAAACTATAGTTTGTTAACAAGAAATTTGTGGAGTGGTTGAAAAACTAGTTTTAATGACTCCAACCTGAGTGTATGTAAACTTCCTACTTCAACTGTATATTGTCACGCCCTGGCCTTAGTATTCTTTGTTTTCTTGATTATTTTAGTTAGGTCAGGGTGTGACATGGGGAATGTTTATGTTTTGTTAGTTTTGGGTGTTTATATGGTAAAGGGGTTATGGGGTGTAGTATATGGGTTTGTGTTGAGTGTAGATGTCTAGCGTTGTCTATGTATGTTTAGTTGTCTAGGAGAGTCTATGGTTACCTGAATGAGTTCCCAATTAGAGACAGCTGATTTCGGTTGTCTCTGATTGGGAGCCTTATTTAGGGTAGCCATAGGCTCTCATTGGTTGTGAGTAATTGTCTATGTAAAACGTTAGTAGCCTGTATGTTTGTGCACAACGTTTGTAGCTTCACGGTCGTTTTGTTATTTTGTTAGTTTGTAAAGTGTTCTTGTGTCGTGTTCATCTTCGTTGTATAATAAAAGAAGATGGCTTATTTTCCAACTGCTGCATTTTGGTCCGTTAATCCGCCACACGATCGTGACAGAATTACTCACCATAGGACCAAGCGGCATGGAAGGCGGCAACAGGACCTACCTACACAGGATTTCTGGAGATGGGAGGAAATTCTAGACGGGAGAGGACCCTGGTCACAGCCAGGGGAATATCACTGCCCCAAGGCAGAGATGGAGGCAGCACGGAGACACGGGAGGAAGCCCAAGAGACAGCACAAAAAATTTTTTGGAGGGGGGCACTTGGAGCAGTCGGCGAAGTTGAGGGGTGAGTCTGAGTGTGTCGAGGAGTTATTGGACAGATTGGAGGAGAGTGAACGAAGGGGAGATTATGAGACATTCGAAGAGTTGTTGACGAAATTGGAGGAGAGTGAAGAGAGAGAGCTGTTGGTTTGGCAGAGTATGCAATGCATTCTCCCTGAGGAGCGTATTAGCTGTCCGATGCCACCTGTGTCAGTTCCTCGTACTCAGCCTGAAACTCGTGTTAAAGTTCCGGAAGATTTGATGCCGGCTATACACACCAGGTCTCCAGTACACCTTCACAACCCGGTGTGTCCTGTTCCTACTTTTTGCACTCATCCTGAGATGCATGTCTCCAGCCCTGTACCACTAGTTCCGGCACCAAGCACTAGGTCTAAGGTGCGTCTCCAGAGCCCTTTACGCACTGTTCCTGCTCCTCGCACTATCTTTGAGGTGCGTGTTTCCAGCCCATTACCACCAGTGCCTGCACCACGCATCAAGCTTCCTGGGTGTTTCCAGAGCCCTGTTGTTTCTCCCCGTACTCGCCCTGATGTGCGGGTCCTCAGCCCGGTACCACCAGTACCGGTACCACGCACAAGACCTATAGTACGCCTTGAGAGTCCAGTGTGCCCTGTTGTTGCTCCCCGCACTAGCCTTGAGATGCGTGTCCCTAGCCCGGTACCACCAGTTCCGGCACCACGCACTAGGCCTAATGTGCGTCTCCAGGGTCCAGTATGCCCTGTTCCTTCTCCCCGCACTAGCCCTGAGATGCGTGTCCCCAGCCCGGTGCTACCAGTCCCGGCACCACGCACCAGGCCTACAGTGCGCCTCAGCCGGCAGGAGTCTGCCGTCTGCACAGCGATGACTGAACTGCCCGTCTGCCAAGCGCCATCTGAGCCATCCGTCTCCCCAGCGCCATCTGAGCCATCCGTCTCCCCAGCGCCATCTGAGCCATCCGTCTGCAATGAGCCTGCAAAGCCGCCCGTCTGCCATGAGCCTGCAAAGCCGCCCGTCTGCCATGAGCCCACTGAGCCGTCCGCCAGACAGGAGCCGCTAGAGCCGCCAGCCAGACAGGAGCCGCTAGAGCCGTCCGTCAGACAGGATCTGCCAGAGCCGTCAACCAGACAGGATCTGCCAGAGCCGCCAACCAGACAGGATCTGCCAGAGCCGCCAATCAGACAGGATCTGCCAGAGCCGCCAGTCAGCCATGAGCAGCCAGATCCGTCAGTCAGCCATGAGCAGCCAGATCCGTCAGCCAGCCATGAGCAGCCAGATCCGTCAGCTAGCCATGAGCAGCCAGATCCGTCAGCTAGCCATGAGCAGCCAGATCCGTCAGCTAGCCATGAGCAGCCAGATCCGTCAGCTAGCCATGAGCAGCCAGATCCGTCAGCTAGCCATGAGCAGCCAGATCCGTCAGTTAGCCATGAGCAGCCAGATCCGTCAGCTAGCCATGAGCAGCCAGATCCGTCAGCTAGCCATGAGCAGCCAGATCCGTCAGTTAGCCATGAGCAGCCAGATCCGTCAGCTAGCCATGAGCAGCCAGATCCGTCAGCTAGCCATGAGCAGCCAGATCCGTCAGCTAGCCATGAGCAGCCAGATCCGTCAGCTAGCCATGAGCAGCCAGATCCGTCAGCCAGCCATGAGCAGCCAGATCCGTCAGCCAGCCATGAGCAGCCAGATCCGTCAGCTAGCCATGAGCAGCCAGATCCGTCAGCTAGCCATGAGCAGCCAGATCCGTCAGCTAGCCATGAGCAGCCAGATCCGTCAGCTAGCCATGAGCAGCCAGATCCGTCAGCTAGCCATGAGCAGCCAGATCCGTCAGCCAGCCATGGGCCATCCCTCAGTCCGGAGCTGCAGTCCCTCAGTCCGGAGCTGCAGTCCCTCAGTCCGGAGCTGCCATTCTTCAGTCCGGAGCTGCCCCTTATCCTGGTGCTGCCCCTTATCCTGGTGCTGCCCCTTACCCTGGTGCTGCCCCTTACCCTGGTACTGCCCCTTAGTCCGGAGCTGCCCCTTAGTCCAGAACTGCCCCTTAATGCAATGGGGTTAATGTGGAGAGGGGTCATTTTGAAGAAGCTAAGGAGGTGGTTAGGGACTGTGGTGAAGTGGGGACCACGACCAGAGCCGGAGCCGCCACCGTGGAGGGAAGCCCACCCAGACCCTCCCCTAGACTGTGTATGGTGCGCCCGGAGTTCGCGCCTCAAGGGGGGGGTTATGTCACGCCCTGGCCTTAGTATTCTTTGTTTTCTTGATTATTTTAGTTAGGTCAGGGTGTGACATGGGGAATGTTTATGTTTTGTTAGTTTTGGGTGTTTATATGGTAAAGGGGTTATGGGGTGTAGTATATGGGTTTGTGTTGAGTGTAGATGTCTAGCGTTGTCTATGTATGTTTAGTTGTCTAGGAGAGTCTATGGTTACCTGAATGAGTTCCCAATTAGAGACAGCTGATTTCGGTTGTCTCTGATTGGGAGCCTTATTTAGGGTAGCCATAGGCTCTCATTGGTTGTGAGTAATTGTCTATGTAAAACGTTAGTAGCCTGTATGTTTGTGCACAACGTTTGTAGCTTCACGGTCGTTTTGTTATTTTGTTAGTTTGTAAAGTGTTCTTGTGTCGTGTTCATCTTCGTTGTATAATAAAAGAAGATGGCTTATTTTCCAACTGCTGCATTTTGGTCCGTTAATCCGCCACACGATCGTGACATATATACTATGTACCTAAAAAATACTTCTTTACTTCTTTTATCTGACAACACTGACTTTGTTTCTTCTTATCTCCGTCATCCCTCTCTCACCGATCAGTCCTCTGGCAGTGGCCCCACGGCCTGTATGCAACCTGCCATCACTGCAGCTGTTGTGACCTTTCCACAGGGCTGAGTTGAGTTCAGACCTCAATTCTCCAGGAGGCCTCATTATCAAGAAACCATTAGTGGGAATTTGTCAAAGCACGCCTCGGAGACACACACAAAAAACCGGGTGTGAAGTTACGTTGGTGTGTTCTGGTTTCTGTCTCAGCATTGTTCAGAGAACATGTAGAGGTCAGAGAAAAAGACAAAAGGGCTAATTAAAACATCCCTCTGTTACAGTTTTTCCATTATATTCATTTTTCCCAACACTATTCAGTCTGCATGCAGCACTCTGGAGCTACTGTAAAATCAGATACGTTTGGTTTTTCTGTCAGAGGGAAAATTGTTCTTGGCCCAGACTTGGCATACAGTACAAAATGTATTCAGCAACAGCACAGCAATGATAACAATCTAGAAAAATCACGTACATGAGCATATTCTAAGTTTATTGCTCAATGTTCTTTGACGATGAGACGAGGTGGGAGAGAGGAGCACTAAAACAGGGGGACTGTGAGGGAGACGGTGGAACACTGCTGACATGACAAACTCCCCTCCCTGAGTGAAGGGGTTTGATATCCCTGTGTGTTGTAGTGATGCTGCCACCTGCAGCCACCTTCACAGGAGAGCCAAGTGACAACATCACACACAAGCCCAAACTGGGTCAAGTTGGTCCAGTCTGTCCTGGACTCACTAACGGGAGTTCCAGTACTGGGTAAAAACAAAAGCCTACTTTCACTCCCAGAAAAGCACCCGTGAAAATTGGAACGCATGACTTCCTCCCCGCCTGTCTGACTTCCTGCCGTTAATGACCGAACGCGTCTCAGCCTAGTGGAGCTTCAAACAGCAGAGGGGAGGAAACACTGATGAGAGAGAAAATCGGGCAGCCACTGTGTGCCATGTACTCTCAAAGCCCTATGCTGCCACAGTCTGTCCTAGGCACAAGAGTGTGGTGTTTAATAGAGATGGTGGGGGGGGGGGTGGGGGTGGTGTATAGTTACATTGCAACATTATTTTGGGACACAATAGTGTATATATAGATATTTGACTCGTAGTGTCTATATCGTTTTTTTTTTCACAGTGAATGATAGCATTCGAATAAGCACGTCTATCAGAGCCATCCGGCAGTCCATTACAGCTGTGCTGCTTGATGTTCTAGTAAGCATCGCCTTGATATGCAGTCAGTGGAACAGCACGTTACCATGAAATAGATAAACCAGACCTTCAGAATTATGTTCCCTTCTATCCCTCCGGATTGAATTGAATGCTCTAAAACAGGAGTAGGTTGTCTTGGTCCATCACACAGTCTCAGTTCAGCCGCAATGAAATTAGATCTATTGTACTGTACACACTCAACCAACTCAATTACTGTATACTATTCCTCGGTTAAGGTGACTTGGATCTTACCATTCATAATCTTCAAATGTTTCAGACCAGGTGATTAACCGTTGTCATTGGGTTAGAAACAGATTAACAACAAAGTGATGAAAATCTTTTGGATGTCTGGTACTCCTGCCTCATAATCATGCACGCGACAGCTTGGTTCAGATTAATATGAGACAAACAACCAGCGAAATCCAGTTTCTTATTTCTAGGAACAAACAGTCACGGACATCAGTCACAAAATCCAAAAACAGTTCATAACATTACATCTTTCATTGAGTGCCAAAGAAAGACTGGAAAATGAGATGTACATTTATTTAGTAGGAAAGTTATTAAATCATAACCAAACCGAATGAAACATGTTACATTTCTTTTACGGATCTTCAAGCATTTCAAACAAGCAGATCTTCAAGGCTTTTCCTTTGCCTTGTTCTCTCCAGGCATCTCTTTCTTTGTTTTGCATGTTCTCCAGAGTTCTAATTGAGTCGCTCTGTTTCAGAACTCTTGAAAAACACTTAGGGATGAACGACACCAGCCAGGCTTACTGATATCACATCGTCAGGTCTATCCATTGTGTACGTCCTGTGAAATGCAGACAAAAGCCAATTCTCAGAACACACTAACATGAAATGGATACGTGCCATGAGGAAAATAACATCAAAACAAATAGCAACAAATAGCACAAAGGGCAAAAGTCTGTTGAAATCAACATTCTTGCAATGTAATGTTTCATATGCATTTCAAAAAAACGAGCCAGAAAAGCATTCAGAGCCAAGCATGCGTGGTACAATTATACTTGAGTTGAGAATATATATATATTTTTTTAAGTTTAAATTCACTGGAATGAGAGGCAGTGGTGTAAAGTACTTAAGTAAACATACTTTAAAGTAGTACTTAAGTTATTTCTGGGGGTATCTGTACTTTACCGTTTATATTTTTGACAACTTGTAGTTTCACTTCACTACATTCCTAAAGAAAATAATGTACTTTTACTCCATACATGTCGCCTGACACCCAAAAGTACTTGTTACATTTTAAATGCTTAGCAGGACAGGAAAATGGTCAAATTCACACACTCAAATAAACATCCCTGGTCATCCCTACTGCCTCTGATCTGGAGGACTCACTAAACACAAATAATTATTTTGTAAATTGTGTCTGTGTTGAAGAGTGCCCCTGGCTATCCGTAAATAAATAAAAACAAAAATAAACGTCCTCTGTCAACTGCGTTTATTTTCAGCAAACTTAACATGTGTAAATATTTGTATGGACATAACAAGATTCAACAACTGAGACACAAACTGAACAAGTTCCACAGACATGTGACTAACAGAAATGGAATAATGTGTCCCTGAACAAATGGGGGGTCAAAAGTAACAGTCAGTATCTGGTGTGGCCACCAGCTGCATTAAGTACTGCAGTGCATCTCCTCCTCATGGACTGCACCAGGTTTGCCAGTTCTTGCTGTGAGATGTTACCCCACTCTTCCACCTGCAAGTTCCCAGACATTTCTGTGGGAATGGCCCTAGCCCTCACCCTCCGATCCAACAGGTCCCAGACGTGCTCAACGGGATTGAGATCCAGGCTCTTCGCTGGCCATGGCAAAACACTGACATTCCTGTCTTGCAGGAAATCACGCACAGAACGAGCAGTATGGCTGGTGGCATTGTCATGTTTGAGGGTCATGTCAGGATGAGCCTGCAGGAAGGGTACCACATGAGTGAGGAGGATGTCTTCCCTGTAACGCACAGCATTGAGATTGCCTGCAATGACAACATGCTCAGTCCGATGATGCTGTGACACACCGCCTCAGACCATGACGGACCCTCCTCCTCCAAATCGATCCCGCTCCAGAGTACAGGCCTTGGTGTAACGCTTATTCCGACCATCACCCCTGATAAGACAAAACCGTGACTAGTCAGTGAAGAGCACTTTTTGCCTGACCTGTCTGGTCCAGCGACGGTGGGTTTGTGCCCATAGGCGACGTTGTTGCCGGTGATGTCTGGTGAGGACCTGCCTTACAACAGGCCTACAAGCCCTCAGTCTAGCCTCTCTCAGCCTATTGCGGACAGTCTGAGCACTGATGGAGGGATTGTGCTTTCCTGGTGTAACTCGGGCAGTTGCTGTTGCCATCCTGTACCTGTCCCGCAGGTGTGATGTTCGGATGTACTGATCCTGTGCAGGTGTTGTTACACGTGGTCTGCCACTGCGAGGACAATCAGCTGTCCGTCCTGTCTCCCTGTAGAGCTGTCTTGTAGCGCTGTCTCACAGTACGGACATTGCAATTTATTGCCCTGGCCACATTGCAGTCCTCATGCCTCCTTGCAGCATGCCTAAGGCACATTCACGAAGATGAGCAGGGACCCTGGGCATCTTTCTTTGGTGTTTTTCAGAGTCAGTAGAAAGGCCTCTTTAATGTCCTAATTTTCACAAATGTGACCTTAATTGCCTACCGTCTGTAAGCTGTTAGTGTCTTAACGACCGTTCACAGGTGCATGTTCATTAATTGTTTATGGTTCATTGAACAAGCATGGGAAACAGTGTTTAAACCCTTTACAATGAAGATCTGTGAAGTTATTTGGATTTTTACGAATTATCTTTGAAAGACAGGGTCCTGAAAAAGGGACGTTTCTTTTTTTGTTGAGTTTATAAGGACTTCAAAATGATTTATACTTTTACATTTGATGTATACTTTAGCAATTACATTTACATTTGATACTGAAGGATGTTTAAAACAAAATACTTTTACACAAGTAGTATTTTACTGGGTGACTAACTTTTACTTCAGTCATTATCTATTACTTTTACTCAAATATGACAATTGGCCACTTTTTGCTGTAACATTTTCAAAAGGCTGAATTCTGAGTATGTCTGATAATAACTAGAGAGAAAAGTTCAACAGCTCTGGAAACTGTTGACATTATGAAAGCCTCTACTGTCAGCAACTAAAAACGTCTTTGTAAAAAGATGGTCAATAAAAAAATCACCTCATTTTAGCCCTGGGTTTCAAGTACCTTTATTTGGCCACACTAAAAATGGCAATTATAGCTCCTATAGCCTGGATTTAGCTATGGGTAATGTGTTGACATCCGTCCAAAGGGAGCCAAAAAGAAACACATATACCCACAGCAATAACAGGGAAAAAATGTCAAACATAATTGGGCCCAAAAAGTCAATAGACACAATTTTTTTCATTCTAATATCTGAAACAAGGAAATTATTGCATTGACTTAACTTTAGGCTGAAGTACTGCAGGCAAAAGCCTCGGGACACAATTAGCAGTGTTAGACTAGCTTCAGTATGAGGGTGTTACATGAAGTATGAAAGAAATACAGACAATATATTATACTGTAGAGTCATTGGCCAGTCATGGGCCAGTCAGGGGCCAGTCATGGGCCAGTCAGGTGCCAGTCATTGGCCAGTCAGGGGCCAGTCATGGGCCAGTCATGGGCCAGTCATGGGCCAGTCATGGGCCAGTCAGGTGCCAGTCATTGGCCAGTCATTGGCCAGTCATGGGCCAGTCATGGGCCAGTCAGGAGCCAGTCATGGGCCAGTCAGGGGCCAGTCATTGGCCAGTCATGGGCCAGTCATTGGCCAGTCAGGGGCCAGTCATTGGCCAGTCATTGGCCAGTCAGGGGCCAGTCATTGGCCAGTCAGGGGCCAGTCATTGGCCAGTCAGGGGCCAGTCAGGGGCCAGGATGACAGAGAGTTGAGTAGGTGATCAATCTAAGGGAGAGAGATCATGTTTCTGGCCTAAACCCTTGAGGGTTACACTGTAGCAAGTCCATGGCGTATGTTGCTCTTGCACAGTATTTGCACAAGAGACTTTGCACACTGCTAGGTTGGTACATGAGTACAAATTGCATGTATTTGAACTGTGAGCACAGGGGTGTCTAAGGATACATGGAGCTGGTGCTGTCCTATCAATCCTCAGACGATCTGTCTTCCTCCATAGACAGTGGCTCATGCAGCGCATACGCAATGTGTGTGTGTGTGTGTGTGTGTGTGTGTGTGTGTGTGTGTGTGTGTGCGTGTGTGTGTGTGTTTTTTATAAATACATTGTGGGTTCAATACTGTAACAACACATAATAAAACAATTGATGGTAGTGACAGCCCATTACTATCACTTATTAGGCTCTAACCATCATTACTTCAATAAAATATTTTGGTCGTGTACTGTATACTACGTATCTGTTTTTTAGTATAATGATTTTATTATTAAATTATTAAAACCCCAATGAAGCTAGTGGACTGCCCATTACTGCAGACCACATATTAATAACTCATCCTTTATTCACGTTACTTTATAAAAATATTTCAGTTGTGTATATAAAATATTTTGGTTGTCGATTACTTTTATTCCAAGTCATCATCTCATCTGGTCAGGCAGTAGCAGCCAGCCAGCCATCTATCTCTGTACTCCCCAAAGAGTCATCCTTCAGGCTAGTAGGCTAGCCTAGCTGGCTAGCTGCCTTGCTGTCTGATGAAATCACTATTTCAGTAGTTCTTCAAAGTAGATAAAGCATACTTTGACTCCTCAATAACAACTATCAATCCATTAGATGTATTGTTGGGTAGAGTAACCCAAGCAACCGCTCTCTATCCCTCTGGTGTCTCTCTCTCTTTCCCCCCCTCCATGTCTGTCTGTCTGCCTGTCTGTCTGCCCCACAGGCTTGCCCGGCAAGAACCAATGAGAACAGGCAGCTGTGGGCTCAATGGATTCTGGTCATTGTAGTTAATTACCACATGTCCTGCGCTTGTTTCCTGCGCTTAACTATAAGGAGTTGGAAAACATGTCCCAGGTAGAAATCTCAAACAGAGCATTAAGCGCACAGAAAAAACCTACAGCACTTGCGTGTGTGTGTTTTGTGTGTGTGTGTGTGTTTTGTGTGTGCGTGTGTGTGTGTGTGTTTTGTGTGTGTGTGAGAGAGAGAGCTTTTATCTTAGAAAAGCCAAAAAAGATCTGAGTCACTAAGGAATACAAATTAATCAAGCCAATTGACTTTGAATTGCTCATTACTACACTGATTTTCTAAATTCAAGTGCTATCTCCAGGATAATCAAAGCCATTGCATGTCCTCAGATATCTCCACTTATGAGCTACTGCCAATTAAAGTGTGTGATGAGCTGGATTCTTTTGGAGACGTTGTCATTCATCTGAAGCTGGATGGAAAACATACCTGCTGCTATCAGCATTCTAAGGTGTGAGAGAAGATTCTCATCCCCAAGAATCAACAAGCTCTTATCTGATTTGAAATCTCAATGCTGGTAATCAAGGTACATGTTTCCGGGGGAAAGACTCGGTATTCAGTAGTGCCTCATTTTACCCAAATACATCAGGCCTTCTGATTGATCTCTATTCCATTTCAAGGACATCAGTTCAGAGTCAGACAGCAACCAATTGCACAACACATTGGCCATGTCTGGCAATGGTGACTGAAGAGGAAAAAATCTCTCTCTCTCTCTCTCTCTCTCTCTCTCTCTGCAACTTCAAAGAGTTTACTGAGTTACAGTTCAAATAAGGAAATCAGTCATTCATTAGGCTCTAATCTATGGATTTCACATGACTGGGAATGCAGAAGTGCACATGTTGGTCACAGATACCTTAAAAAAAAAGTTAAGGGCGTGGATCAGAAAACCAGTCAGTATCTGGTGTGACCACCATTTGCCTCATGCAACGCGACACATCTACTTCGCATAGAGTTGATCAGGCTGTTGATTGTGGCCTGTGGAACGTTGTCCCACTCCTCCTCAATGGCTGTGTGAAGTTGCTGGATATTTGCAGGAACTGTAATACGCTGTCGTACACGTAGATCCAGAGCATCCCAAACATGCTCAATGGGCGTAATGTCTAGTGAGTATGCAGGCCATGGAAGAACTGGGACAGTTTCAGCTTCCAGGAATTGTGTACAGATCCTTGCAACATGGGGCTGTGCATTATCATACTAAAACATGAGGTGACGGTGGCAGATGAATGGTAAAAAAAAAATGGGCCTCAGGATCTCGTGACGGTATCGCTTTGCATTCAACTTGCCATCGATAAAATGCACCTGTGTAATGATCATGCTTTAATCTGGTTCTTGATATGCCACACCTGTCTGGTGGATGGATCATCTTGGCAAAGGAGAAATGCTCACTAACAGGGATGTAAACAAAATTGTGCACAAAATGACCGAAATGTAAGTTTTTTTGTGCTAATGGAACATTTCTGGGATATTTTATTTCAGCTCATGGGACCATCACTTTACATGTTACGTTTATATTTGTATTCAGTGTATATAAATAAATAATAAAGGGTGCGGACGCCCATACCGTACCAGAGGAACACTGCTCTCTGGAATCCATCAAATAGGTCATGCTAAATAATTCAAGACATGGTTTCCTCAGACAAATGAATAGGGGGCTCCTTCCTCTACTCTTAAAGGGCAACTCCACCACTTTTCAACCTAATTGTCATTATCTCCAGCACAATACAAGTGTCAACATATGTGAAAATGACACATTTCTACATTTTGTAGAAAGAAGTATAAAGTATAAAAGTTCTACCCAATGACATCAAAAGTAAAAACATTTAAAAATATATGTATTTTCACCCACTATGAGGTTAGCGGTGAAGTGGGGCGCAAGAAAATTGCCTCCCTTGGGCTAGAAACTTGAAAATCACTGTTTTTTTTAACTTTTAATCATACCCTGTGATGTCTCAGAGAAGCACTGTTTTATGACCTTTTTCACATATTTTTAACCACAGATCATAGAAACGCGCTGTTTTCACATATGTAGACATTGGTTTGGTGCTGGAGATTATGAATGTGAGGTTGAAAAGTCAAGGAATATCCCTTTAAATGATAGTCTGAACACAATTACATACTGTATGCCATTAGTATGTGGGTCTTTTCCTGTGCTCTAATCGATGCTCTGAGGGTTAAAATAACAGCTTGTCTCAACCACAAGAGATAAAACATGAGGTTCGCTCAACCCTGGTAAGAAACGGAATGATGATAGAATCCCATCCTGTGCTCCTTCGACCTCTGCTGTATAACATTAGTATTAGTAACCATTGTGAAAACAGTGGAAGTTTGTTTTTGTCTGGGCGACTGGTTTTGTGTTGTATCACACAGAGAACGCACATTTGATTGGATGGTAATAAAGTAGGCATGCAAATGCTAAGCACTAGTGTGGAGACAACAGTTTGCATGCCATGTCAATCACACAGAGAACGCTGCCTAGGTGAAAAAAAAGAGTAAGTTACAGAACCAAATCAAACAGTAGCTTTGTTTCCAAGGGTCATTATTACATGTCAGCCTCAGACGGCAGCCATTTCCCTCTGCTATCTGTGTGCAGGACTGGTAACAGGATTTAGAGAAATTGACATTAACATTCTCTGTATGCCCACCATCTTGTTCCAACATTTAATTAATGGAAAATATGCATGGCCATTATATTACGATTCAAAATTCAGTTTAAAATGTTCTTAATATTTAATAAAAAACGATCATAATATTCAAACCTTTCTCAAAACTATTCAAACAAAACGAAAATGTAAATGTAGTATAAAATATGCACTAGAACTTCATCAATATGAAACCACGTCTCGGTGTGTGTGTGCGTGCGTGTGCGTGTATGTGTGTGTGTGTGTGTGTGTGTGTGTGTGTGTGTGTGTGTGTGTGTGTGTGTGTGTGTGTGTGTGTGTGTGTGTGTGTGTGTGTGTGTGTGTGTGTGTATATTCAGTAGAGATATATAGGTGCTAACCCTATGTGAATAAAACAGTGAGGCTTTGACAGTATTCTCTTTGTAGCTTACACCCAGCAACAAAGGGTCCAATTATGTGCTATAGCTCCACAATGACAATGCCTAGCCAGCAGGATACATGTTTTGTGAGCCAAGTCCAATAGCAATTTTGTGGTGTCACAGAAACACAACATAAAACACGGATGCAGGTGTTTGGAGCCTGACCTGAATTTCAACACTAGTTACTGTGAGGCACATTTTTACTGGATTCACACAGAACGGCAACATGTCAAAACCGTAAATAAAATCTACACTAACGTTACTACGTCTCAAAAACGTAGTTGTACAAACAAGGCAAGACAACTGAGGTAGCTAGGTAGGTAATGTAGGTAGGTAGGTACTGCAGGTAGGTAGGTAGGTAGGTACTGTAGGTAGGTAGGTACTGCAGGTAGGTAGGTACTGTAGGTAGGTAGGTAGGTAGGTACAGTAGGTAGGTAGGTAGGTACTGTAGGTAGGTAGGTACTGCAGGTAGGTAGGTACTGTAGGTAGGTAGGTACTGCAGGTAGGTAGGTAGGTACTGTAGGTAGGTAGACACTGCAGGTAGGTACTGTAGGTAGGTAGGTACTGTAGGTAGGTAGGTAGATAGGTACTGTAGGTAGCTAGGTAGGTAGGTAGGTACTGCAGGTAGGTAGGTAGGTAGGTAGGTAGGTAGGTGCTGCAGGTAGGTAGGTAGGTAGGTACTGTTGGTAGGTAGGTAGGTACTGCAGGTAGGTAGGTAGGTAGGTAGGTAGGTACTGCAGGTAGGTAGGTACTGCAGGTAGGTAGGTAGGTATGTACTGCAGGTAGGTAGGTACTGTAGGTAGGTAGGTACTGTAGGTACGTAGGTACTGCATGTAGGTAGGTAGGTACTGCAGGTAGGTAGGTAGGTACTGTAGGTAGGTAGGTTCTGTAGGTATGTAAGTAGGTGGGTACTGCAGGTAGGTAGGTAGGTACTGTAGGTAGGTAGGTACAGTAGGTAGGTACTGTAGGTAGGTAGGTACTGCAGGTAGGTAGGTACTGTAGGTAGGTAGGTAGGTAGGTAGGTAGGTACTGCAGGTAGGTAGGTAGGTACTGTAGGTAGGTAGGTAGGTAGGTACTGTAGGTAGGTAGGTACTGTAGGTAGGTAGGTAGGTAGATCGGTCGGTCGGTAGGTAGGCAGGCAAGTAGATGCTGTAGGTAGGTACTGCAGGTAGGTAGGTAAGTAGGTACTGTAGCTAGGTAGGTAGGTAAGTAGGTAGGTAGGTACTGTAGGTAGGTAGGTAGGTAGGTAGGTAGGTAGGTAGGTAGGTAGGTAGGTAGGTAGGTAGGTAGGTAGATAGGTAGGTAGGTAGGTAGGTACTGTAGGTAGGTAGGTAGGTAGGTAGGTAGGTAGGTAGGTAGGTAGGTAGGTAGGTAGGTAGGTAGGTAGGTAGGTAGCTGGTAGGTAGGTACTGTAGGTAGGTACTGTAGGTAGGTAGGTAATTAGGTACTGTAGGTAGGTAGGTAGGTAAGTAGGTACTGTAGGTAGGTAGATAGGTAGGTAGGTAAGTAGGTACTGTAGGTAGGTAGGTAGTTAGGTATCTAGGTAGGTAGGTACTGCAGGTAGGTAGGTACTGCAGGTAGGTAGGTAGGTAGGTACTGTAGGTAGGTAGGTACTGTATGTAGGTAGGTAGGTAGGTAGGTAGGTACTGTAGGTAGCTAGGTAGGTAGGTAGGTACTGTAGGTAGCTAGGTAGGTAGGTAGGTACTGTAGGTAGCTAGGTAGGTAGGTAGGTACTGTAGGTAGGTAGGTACTGCAGGTAGGTAGGTAGGGAGGTACTGCATGTAGGTAGGTAATGTAGATAGGTAGGTAGGTACTGCAGGTAGGTAGGTAGGTAGGTAGGTAGGTACTGCAGATAGGTATGTAGGTTGGTACTGCAGGTAGGTAGGTACTGCAGGTAGGTAGGTATTGCAGGTAGGTAGGTACTGCAGGTAGGTATGTAGGTAGGTAGGTACTGCAGGTAGGTAGGTACTGCAGGTAGGTAGGTAGGTAGGTACTGCAGGTTGGCAGGTACTGCAGGTAGGTGGGTACTGTAGGTAGGTAGGTACTGCAGGTAGGTAGGTACTGCAGGTAGGTAGGCAGGTAGGTACTGTAGGTAGGTAGGTACTATAGGTAGGTAGGTACTGTAGGTAGGTAGCTAGGTAGGTACTGCAGGTAGGTACTGTAGGTAGGTAGGTAGGTAGGTAAGTAGGTAGGTAGGTGCTGTAGGTAGGTAGATAGGTACTGTAGGTAGGTATGTAGGTAGATAGGTACGGTAGGTAGGTAGGTACGTACTGCAGGTAGGTAGGTAGGTACTGCAGGTAGGTAGGTAGGTACTGCAGGTAGATAGGTACTGTAGGTAGGTAGCTAGGTAGGTACTGCAGATAGGTAGGGACTGTAGGTAGGTAGGTAGGTACTATAGGTAGGTAGGTAGGTACTGTAGGTAGGTAGGTAGGTAGGTACGTACTGTAGGAAGGTAGGTACGTACTTCAGGTAGGTAGGTAGGTACTCCAGGTAGGTAGGTAGGTACTGCAAGTAGGTAGGTACTGCAGGTAGGTAGGTAGGTAGGTAGGTACTGCAAGTAGGTAGGATCTGTAGGTAGGTAGGTACTGTAGGTAGGTACTGTAGGTAGGTACTGCAGGTAGGTACTGCAGGTAGGTAGGTAGGTACTGTAGGTAGGTAGGTAGATAGGTACTGTATGTAGGTACTGTAGGTAGGTAGAAAGGTAGGTACTGTAGGTAGGTAGGTAGGTAGGTAGGTAGGTAGGTAGGTAGGTAGGTGGGCACTGAAGGTAGGTAGGTAGGTAGGTACTGTAGGTAGGTAGGTAGGTAGGTAAGTAGGTAGGTAGGTAGGTAGGTAGAAAGGTAGGTAGGTAGGTAGAAAGGTAGGTACTGTAGGTAGGTAGGTAGGTAGGTAGGTAGGTAGGTAGGTAGGTAGGTAGGTAGGTAGGTACTGAAGGTAGGTAGGTAGGTAGGTACTGTAGGTAGGTAGGTAGGTAGGTAGGCACTGTAGGTAGGTACTGTAGGTAGATTGGTAGGTAGGTAGGTAGGTAGGTAGGGAGGCAGACAGGCAGACAGGCAGGTAAGTAGATACTGTAGGTAGGTACTGCAGGTAGGTAGGTAGGTAGGTAGGTCAGTAGGTAAGTATGTACTGTAGCTAGGTAGGTAGGTAAGTAGGTAGGTAGGTAGGTACTGTAGGTAGGTAGGTAAGTAGGTACTGTAGGTAGGTAGGTAGGTACTGTAGGTAGGTACTGTAGGTAGGTACTGTAGGTAGGTAGGTAGGTAGATAAGTAGGTACTGTAGGTAGGTAGGTAGGTAGGTACTGTAGGTAGGTAGGTAAGTAGGTACTGTAGGTAGGTAGGTAGGTAGGTACTGTAGTTAGGTAGGTACTGTAGGTAGCTAGGTAGGTACTGAGGTAGGTAGCTAGGTAGGTAGGTAGGTAGGTAGGTAGGTAGGTAGGTAGGTAGGTAGGTACTGTAGGTAGGTAGGTAGGTAGGTAGGTAGGTAGGTAGGTGCTGTAGGTAGCTAGGTAAGTAGGTACTGTAGGTAGGTACTGCTGGTAGGTAGGTAGGTAGGTAGGTAGGTAGGTAGGTAGGTAGGTACTGAGGTAGTAGGCTAGGTAAGTAGGTAGGTAGGTAGGTAGGTAGGTACTGAGGTAGGTAGCTAGGTAAGTAGGTAGGTAGGTACCGCAGGTACTGTAGGTAGGTAGGTATGTAGGTAGGTAGGTAGGTAGGTAGGTAGGTACTGTAGGTAGATAGGTATTGCAGGTAGGTAGGTACTGTAAGTAGGTAGGTAGGTAGGTATGTAGGTAGGTAGGTAGGTAGGTAGGTACTGTAGGTAGCTAGGTAGGTAGGTAGGTAGGTAGGTAGATAGGTAGGTAGAGGGGTAGGTAGGTATTGCAGGTAGGTAGGTAGGTAGGTACTGTAGGTAGGTAGGTGGGTAGGTAGGTAGGTACTGTAGGTAGGTACTGCAGGTAGGTAGGTAGGTAGCTAGGTAAGTAGTTAGGTAGGTAGGTAGGTAGATACTGTAGGTAGGTAGGTACTGTAGGTAGGTAGGTACTGCAGGTAGGTACTGTAGGTAGGTAGGTAGGTAGGTACTGTAGGTAGGTAGGTACTGCAGGTAGGTAGGTAGGTACTGTAGGTAGGTAGGTAGGTAGGTAGGTAGGTAGGTAGGTAGGTAGGTACTGTATGTAGGTACTGTAGGTAGGTAGGTAGGTAGGTACTGTAGGTAGGTAGCCAGGTAGGTAGCTAGGTACTGTAGGTAGCTAGGTATGTACTGTAGGTAGGTAGGTAGGTAGTGTAGGTAGGTAAGTAGGTGCTGTACAGTGGCGGTTGGTGACGTTTAAGATGAGGGAGGACAATCTATTTTTTTATGAGCATGGCCTTATTTCTATTACAGCATATTGGATGACTGTCATTCATATTCCATTCATCCAGTTCAATGTAACAGTGATAGGTTTAGGCTACTACATGATACTCAAATGTTCCCTATACCCATCACGAGGTTGCTACAACCTAGCCTATGAATGAAAGTTTACAACGTAGGTGAAAAGGCCGAGAGAAACATTTGAGTAATCAAGGTGACAGACAGTGACAAATTCAATACCGCCTTGAATACTCTTGCCTGCATTTAGCTGATCTAGGGTGTAATCATTAGTCACTAACAGTTGCAAACGAGAATTTTCTATTGGACTAATTCAGGTATGTTTATCCCTGTTTCGTTTGATTCCGTTTAAGAAGCGTTTTTCATACAAACAGCATGATTATTTTGCCCGTTGTATAATTCTTTCTCGCATCTACGCGCTCTCATGTCTGTGACCTTTCCAAGCCAAACCTTCATAGCATAACCACTCCACACAACCTACATCGTTGTCACCATATTAGCTACCGTCAGAGTCAACACTGGAGCTATTAAGGCTGGTCATGACATTACTTTTGCGTCACCTAAAACAGAAAACCCTCTGAAAATACATTGTTATTGTTATGCCCAGTAGAGGGCACACACTTAGTACTCGCCGGAACATTCCGCTCAGCACCTAAAGATCTGGTCAACGAGCCCAACTGTCAGCAGCACTGATGTCATCTGACATCATGGGAGAGCTCAATCCCGAGATCTCTGGCAGATTTCCTAATAGTTGTTTCAGTGTTTTTTTGTAAATTGAACTGTGTATTTTGCAATAAACAATACATTTTTTGTCGCATTATAATTTAACTGTCCCCCCCCAAAAAAAAAAATGCATGGAGGACAAATGAATACAGATTATGATAGTAAAGAAAGATGTATAAATAATAGCCTATCCAAGTGTTCTAAGGAAATTCCATATTAAACTATCGAAATGTCTGATGAATGCCAAGGAAAGTGCTGTATCTCAACTAAATTCTCTCCAACGGTGGCATTCAACGCATCAAAAGGAACTTTATCCATAAATCAAAACCAACATTTAGGCAGCTTTACGAAACTAAATATACATATTAAAGCCACTACATACAAGTTATTTAGTCACAACAAGCCCAATTACAAATATCGGCATGAAAATTTAAATAACCTGCGCATTAAACTGCTGACCACGAATGTAAATAAAGAAATCCTAAACATAATGTGTGGAAATAAAATGGCATGCAATCAAAAGGAATTAATTACAATCATCAGACGCATACATGTTTATTTAGTTCTCTCGAGGTGACAGGTTTAGCCAAACAGAAATCAAGATTTTGCTGTTTTGGAGCATAAGCACAGTCATCCTCAGAATCTACCAGTCTTGTGGAGATGTGCTTGGCCTGAATGTGCTTCTTGATATGTCACCGAGCGGCTTGATTCGGTCTTATGTAGCAAACTTTTAAATGTTTTTTTTAAATATTTTTTTTTACATTGGATAAAAGTAGAGAGAGCTAGAAAATGGTATATCATACACTACAGTTGAGGAACAATGGGAAAGTAATTCTGCTTTGAAAGTTGATAAACTTGTAACCTCACAAAATGGTCTTTGCATGTTTGGTACACCCACTGGAGAGCTCTTCTTTGTCTACTCCCATTCAGCATCGTTCCCACCCTCTTAAACTATAGCCCCGTCCCGTAAACTCAGAGCGTTGTCAGATTGTCCGTTTTTAAGTTCAGAGGGCTAGGCTCTCGGAGCGTTCGTGCGCTCTGGCTGAGGAGTACGGTTGATCCGAGCGCTCATCAGTCAAACACCCAAGCTAATTGGCTAACGTTGGCTAGGTTGCTAGCTACTCCCAGACACAAATGAGAGAACAGCTCACTCTGACCATTTTACTCGTCCTAGCAGAGCTGGTTAAGCTGTATATATGTTATCCACTTATTACTGACACCGGCCATATTCAATGGGTGTTGAGCGTTCGTAAATTCATCAGTTATTCTACGCTCTGGCACACAAAGACGAGAGTGCTCTGAAATCGAAGTAGATAGCCAGCGCAAATTTATCAGCTATGTCTATCAACAGTTGTCACATTGACATCATGAACATTCTATTGAAATGGTTACTTGCATAGTGGAGTCTTTTGTTAAGACATGTAGCTAGCTAGCTAAACAATGAACCATAATCGTAACTCCTGATGTTACTACCTTGTATGAAGCTGCAGGTAGCTAACCAACTAGGTTCAATGTTAGCTAGCTAACATTAGGCTTTAACCAGCAAAGCAAATTACTCTGAGATACGAATAATATTACTACACAGATCATACACGTAACGTTAGCTAGCAAGCCAGCCAGCGAATGTTAGCTAGATAGCTAACAGATTACTTTAACTTGAAATGAAAATGACTTTCTGACAAAATTAGAAATGTGTAATATCTGAAAATGTAGCTAGCTAGACTATCTTACCGGTATACATGGATGGCTTCTCCCTCTCTGCCATGGATGTCATGGTTGCCCTTAGTTTGAAGATGTAATCCGGAGACAGGTGTGTTCTCCATCTCCTTAGTTGTCATACTCTAAAAGGTTTGAGTACTCGCGTTACCCATAACACTGCCCTAGGGTGGCAAAACATATATTCTAAGTGATTTAAATGGGTCTTTCTCCCTTGTGATTGTTTTATACTGTTCAATTCAACTTCAACCAAAAATAAATTCAGATTTTTTTTCATAAATTTCGGCTGCACGACATGGGCAAAAAAATCTAGGCCTTATTTATAACCAAATGTTGCAATTGCGATTTGACTTGTGCATTCGGAAAGTGTTCAGACCCCTTCCCTTTTCCCACATTTTGTTATGTTACAGCCTTATTCTAAAATTGATTTTTTTTTAAAATCCTCAATCTACACACAATACCTCATAATGACAAAGTGAAAACAGGTTTTTAGAAATTTGGGCAAATGTATATAAAAAAACAGAAGTATCTATCTACATAAGTATTCAGCCCCTTTGCTATGAGTCTCGAAATTGAGCTCGGGTGCATCCTGTTTCCATTGAACATCCTTGAGATGTTTCTACAACTTGATTGGAGTCCCCTTGTAGTAAATTCAATTGATCGGACATGATTTGGGAAGGCACACACCTGTCTATATAAGGCCCCACAGTTGACAGTGCATGTCAGAGCAAAAACCAAGCCATGAAGTCAAAGGAACTATCCGTAGAGCTCCAAGACACGACTGTGTCGAGGCACAGATCTGGGGAAGGGTACCAAAAAAAATCTGCAGCATTGAAGGTCCCCAAGAACAGAGGCCTCCATCATTCTTAAATGGAAGAAGTTTGGAACCACCAAGACTCTTCCTAGAGCTGGCCGCCCGGCCAAACTAAGCAATCAGGGGAGAAGGGCCTTGATCAGGAAGGTGACCAAGAACCCGATGGTCACTCTGATAGAGCTCCAGAGTTACTCTGTGGAGATGGAAGAACCTTCCAGAAGGACAACCATCTCAATGCCAAGCGTCACATCTGGAGTAAACCTGGCACCATCTCTACGGTGGAGCATGGTGGTGGAGGCATTATGCTGTGGGGATGTTTTTCAGAGGCAGGGACTGGGAGACTAGTCAGGATCAAGGGAAAGATGAACGGAGCAAAGTACAGAGAGATCCTTGATGAAAACCTGCTCCAGAGTGCTCAGGATCTCAGACTGGGTGCCAAGGATCACATTCCAACAGGACAACGACCCTAAGCACACAGCCAAGACAACGCAGGAGTGGCTTCGGGACAAGTCTCCGAATGTCCTTGAACCCGATCGAACATCTCTGGAGAGACCTGAAAATAGCTGTGCAATGACGTTCCCCATCCAACCTAGTAAAATACAGTATACCGCCCAGCCCTAATAGCTACTAAAACGAACTCGTTAGTAAACCCGCTAAAATCATGCAGTACAGTCAGAGAGCAGTTTAATCAAATCAAATCAAATTTTATTTGTCACATACACATGGTTAGCAGATGTTAATGCGAGTGTAGCGAAATGCTTGTGCTTCTAGTTCCGACAATGCAGTAATAACCAACAAGTAATCTAACCTAACAATTCCACAACTACTACCTTATACACACAAGTGTAAAGGGATAAAGAATATGTACATAAAGATATATGAATGAGTGATGGTACAGAACGGCATAGGCAAGATGCAGTAGATGGTATAGAGTACAGTATATACATATGAGATGAGTAATGTAGGGTATGTAAACATAAAGTGGCATAGTTTAAAGTGGCTAGTGATACATGTGTTACATAAAGATGGCAAGATGCAGTAGATGATATAGAGTACAGTATATACATATACATATGAGATGAGAAATGTAGGGTATGTAAACATTATATTAAGTGGCATTGTTTAAAGTGGCTAGTCGTACATTTTTACAACATTTTCTTCAATTCCCATTATTAAAGTGGCTGGAGTTGAGTCAGTATGTTGGCAGCGGCCGCTAAATGTTAGTGGTGGCTGTTTAACAGTCTGATGGCCTTGAGATAGAAGCTGTTTTTCAGTCTCTCGGTCCCTGCTTTGATGCACCTGTACTGACATCGCCTTCTGGATGATAGCGGGGTGAACAGGCAGTGGCTTGGGTGATTGTTGTCCTTGATGATCTTTATGGCCTTCCTGTGACATCGGGTGGTGTAGGTGTCCTGGAGGGCAGGTAGTTTGCCCCCGGTGATGCGTTGTGCAGACCTCACTACCCTCTGGAGAGCCTTACGGTTGTGGGCGGAGCAGTTGCCGTACCAGGCGGTGATACAGCCCGACAGGATGCTCTCGATTGTGCATCTGTAGAAGTTTGTGAGTGCTTTTAGTGACAAGCCGAATTTCTTCAGCCTCCTGAAGTTGAAGAGGCGCTGCTGCGCCTTCTTCACAACGCTGTCTGTGTGGGTGGACCAATTCAGTTTGTCCGTGATGTGTACACCGAGGAACTTAAAACTTTCCACCTTCTCCACCACCGTCCCGTCGATGTGGATAGGGGGGTGCTCCCTCTGCTGTTTCCTGAAGTCCACAATCATCTCCTTTGTTTTGTTGACGTTGAGTGTGATGTTATTTTCATGACACCACACTCCGAGGGCCCTCACCTCCTCCCTGTAGGCCGTCTCGTCGTTGTTGGTAATCAAGCCTACCACTGTAGTGTCATCCGCAAACTTGATGATTGAGCTGGCGGCGTGCATGGCCACGCAGTCGTGGGTGAACAGGGAGTACAGGACTCAGAACGCACCCTTGTGGGGCCCCAGTGTTGAGGATCAGCGGGGTGGAGATGTTGTTACCTACCCTCACCACCTGGGGGCGGCCCGTCAGGAAGTCCAGGACCCAGTTGCACAGGGCGGGGTCGAGACCCAGAGTCTCGAGCTTGATGACGAGTTTGCAGGGTACTATGGTGTTAAATGCTGAGCTGTAGTCGATGAACAGCATTCTCACATAGGTATTCCTCTTGTCCAGATGGGTTAGGGCAGTGTGCAGTGTGGTTGCGATTGCGTCGTCTGTGGTCTGTTTAGAAGTTACACCGGCGAGCAATAAATTAATACAACCAAAAGCTTATCTTGACTTACTGGTAGAGTTCCAGTACTGGATAGCTATAGCCAGCTTGCTAACATAGCATCCCTCTGTTAAAGTAGGCTAAACTAGCTAGCTGCATTTGCTATCTAAGTGGAGAAAAAAATCCCTCTCTCTCTCACTAAATATTAATTTGTTCAAAACTGTTCTACTATTGTATTTCTTTTTTACTACTCACCATATGCACTACAGTGCTAGCTAGATGTAGCTTATGCTTTCAGATTAATTATCGGATCCTTTGATTGGGTGGACAACACGGAAACTTGCTGTCCTCCGACTACACCATGGTGATACCCTACAGAATGCTGTTGAGGCTACTGTAGACCTTCATTGCAAAACAGTGTGTTTTAATCAATTATTTGGTGATATGTGAATAGATTTATTATAGTTTTATGTAAAAAAGGATAACTTAAATGTTTCACTACTTCCTCTTCTGAAGAGCATCCACTGGTACTGTAGGTGGGTAATGAGAAATGTCTTTAAGGAGGTCCATCTCCTTTGGTTCTACCTGTTAGTCTCTTATATCCTGAGCATAGCTACAGTACTTCTCTATACACTTCCCTCTTCCTCCCTCCCTCCTGCACATCTTTCCACTGGTGACTGACAGGTTTCCACAGGGAATTGCATCAACTCCAAGCTTTGACTGAATACGCCCCTTAGGAGCCTGTCGATTCCACACAAGTGCCACCTGAGCAAAAAAGCAGCTGACAAACACTCCCAGGGCTTCAACCACAACCAGTCCCACATACAGGTACAGACAGACTGCTGAGGTATGCCTGGGATATCCACACACACACACACACACTAGATGGAAAACTCCTAGCCTAAAATATTGACAGGCCAATCCTCTCCGCCTATACCTCCGGCGTGAGTCCCATGAACAGATGCGGCAAGGCTCATTTTCAGACCTGGCCCGATGTACTGTGTCTGTGAGTGAACAGACAGGAGAGGAACAGAAAGTGAATTAAAGCTACAGAAAACCATCGTCTCTGCCAATGTGATATTGATGGAGCCCCACAGTAATGAGAGGAAAAGCAGTTGGATGGTCTCCAGCTCTCCTTGCTAGCCCCAGGCTTGGCTTCTAATGATTGACTGGAAGGCTTCCAGCCTCCGATCGTATCGCAACGCCCAGATACGCCAAACCATGTGTCTTTTCACTTCTACCTTGGGTGTAAATGTTCACGTTAATGATTTTGTAAGTGGGCTATGAGCGGTGCCTTATTCCACAACAGTCAGGTATGTATTCAGGTACACTACCATTTAACAAATATATATATTTAACCTTTATTTAACTAGGCAAGTTAAATTCTTGTTTATAATGATGGCCTAGGAACAGTGTGTTAACTGCCTTGTTCAGGGGCAGAATGACAGATTTTTACCTTGTCAGCTCAGGAATTCGATCAAGCAACCTTTCGGTTACTGGCCCAATGCTCTAACCACTAGGCTACCTGCCGACCCTACATGATGGACACCTGTGGACACCTGCTCGTCAAACATCTCATTACAAAATCATAGGCATTAATATGGAGTTGGTCTTCCCATTGTTGCTATAGCAGCCTCCACTCTTCTGGGAAGGCTTTCCACTAGATGTTGGAACATTGCTGCGGGGACTTGCTTCCATTCACACACAAGAGCATTAGTGAGGTCGGGTGATTAGGCATGGCTTGCAGTCGGCGTTCCAATTCATCCCAAAGGTAGACAGGGCTCTGTGCAGGCCAGTCAAGTTCTTCCACACGATCTCGACAAACCATTTCTGTATGAACCTCGTTTTGTGCATGGGGGCATTGTCATGCTGAAACAGCAAAGGGCCTTCGTCAAACTGTTACCACAAAGTTGGAAGCAAAGAATTGTCTAGAATGTAATTGTATGCTGTAGTGTTAAACATTTCCCTTCACTGGAACTAAGGAGCCCGAACCATGAAAAACAGGCCCAGACCATTATTCCTCTTCCACCAAGCATTACAGTTGTCACTATGCATTGGGGCAGGTAGCGTTCTCCTGGCATCTGCCAAATCCAGATTTGTCCGTCAGACTGCCAGATGGTGAAGCGTGATTCATCACTCCAGAAAACAAGTCCAATGGCGGCAAGCTTTACACCACTCTAGCCGGCGCTTGACATTGCGCATGGTGATCTTATGCTTGTGCGCGGCTGCTCGGCCATGGAAGCGCATTCCATGAAGCTGCCGACGAACAGTTCTTGTGCTGACGTTGCTTCCAGACGTCGTTTGGAGCTCAGTAGCGTGTGACATGTTGGAATGGTGGCATCCTATGACAGTGCTACATTCAAAGTTAACTGAGCTCTTCGGAAAGTCCATTCTACTGCCAATGTTTGTCTATGGAGATTGCATGGCTGTGTGCTCGATTTTACACACCTGTCAGCAACAGGTGTGGCTGAAATAGCCGAATCCACTAATTTGAAGGGGTGTCCACATACTTTTGTATAAATAGGGTATATTGCCGCAGTGTACTAATAGTTAAGAAATGTCAAACAATAGTCCCCTAATTGTAAAACATCAAAGAAGTTAGAAAAGCACACATGCTGTAATTTTTAAAGAGCAGAGTGTTTTATACATGGAAGTACATGGAAGTATAAGAGGACAGCTGCAACACTAGACCTATTCTCGTGGTCTGTGATAAAGACAACAGCTGTTTATCTGTGCCCGTGTTTACAACAGGTGTTTCTTTCGTTAGCCTAATGAGTTTATTGATTAATTTGCTCAATGTGCAGTGTACAACATGATTGCCTTCCTCTCACCATGCAATTGTGCTTCTCTCCCTTGCTCATTAAAACGTGCCCCTGAGTAATCCACTTATTTTAAGCTGTCGGCAAATGCTTCAAACTCTACGTCAAAAAAAAAAAAGGGATGAGAGAGACAGAAACAGATTGCAGAGCCACCGAGCACTTCAAAATCATCTAGGTCGGACTTGAAAACAGGAACAAAACCTAGATGACTGAGCTGAAATATTCTGCCAGATTGAGAGAGAGAGGTGAGAGGTCAACTTCAGGAGATGAAAAAGGGTGACACCAACTTCTCTGCTTGCCAATAAAGCACTGACACACAGAGTTATAGTCTGGCTCTAAAATTGACATTTTTTCCTCAACTTCCTTTGCCAAAGTTGTCATCTCATTTCCCAGCAGACATATCGTTTCCTAGTACACTCCTTAGTATTTTAACACAGGCAAATGTGAGGAGAACACGTGCGAGTAGAGAGAGAAACATTAAACAGGGATTTAGTGAAGGACTGTTTAATAACTAGTCAATGTACGGCCTGGAAATAACTCATTTATAAGACTCAATTTACCGAGCAATCAGGGATTAACGTCAGAGCCATCCTGTAAATCGCAATTTTTATCAGCCCTGAAACCCTCCCAGCATGCAAATGGGTTGCAATGAGGAGCTCTGTGTCCAACCTGGGAGAATGTGACTCCATCTAAAGCACTTTAGGAAATCTGCCAGTCTGGTAATTGGATATTTAACCCTGCAGGGTCAAGCCAAGAGTCTGTGACAGCGGGGAAAAATGTCATAGATGTGGAAATCTCTAGCTCTGGTGCCCTATGTGAAACATATAGGCTAGACTTGTACAGACATCAAACATCATACCTGAAGAAATTACTATGTGTAAGATGATGTGCCAGAGGACAAGTAAAAACTATTTTGAGTTGTACATGAACTAGTACTGTATATAAGCAACCGGTAGGAGAAAGATCAGCAGATTTTCTACAACCTTTCAAACTACAGTTAAAATTGGGATAAAAATACAATTAAAACAACGTAATCACATTTATCTTTCTCCTAAAGGTTGCTTGTATACAGTACTAGTTCATGTTCAACGTAATCACATGTATCACACACCGAATGGGGGACAGCCTACACATGAACCTAAACATTGCTAATAGAGAATGTTCCATCATCTCATTCTGTCACCATGCAGGAATTACTATTATCATTTTTAAATCAATTTATTACTCCTATATGACATATATGAAATGAAGAAGGAGGCACAATGTAAGCCGTAGTCAAGTAGACTGATAAGAATTGCATCATTGCCTGGCCCGCGTTCCATTGTGCAGAAGATTGCCCTGCAGACCTCCCAAGATGTCCTTCTGGTGTGATCAGATTCCACTTCAGTTATGGAGCAGTCGAGACATTTTAGGGCTTTTGACATTACTGAGGGAAAATAGCCAATTAAATGCAGCACTTGACTGTTGTATAAATGAGTCCCAATACTCCCCTCACCACAACCCATCTGCCATGACGCTATCACTAACAAATACCTTCGACTATATATCCTGTTCGTGGCACTTCTCGGGAACTGTGTTTCACCAGTAAAAAAATGTATAAATGGGAATCAGATATTAGATTCGTACATACACAGAAGAGTATTACAATACTATAGTAGTTTTTGGAAACTGAACAAATTGAGAGAGACAAATTGCTTTTCCTCTCAGAAGATTAATCTCTGCAGCAAGGTTATTATAGTGTTGTGATTTAATTTTAGTTTTTATTTATATTATATATATATATTTTTCTTTAATCTTCAGTTTTGTTTCCGTTAGCTTTCAGACATGATTTACATTTTTTTTATTTTGTTTATTTGATAAAAACATTTATATTACTTAGTTTCAGTTTTAGTTTTAGTTTAAAGGACAGAAAGTAGCCAATGGGTGGGAGGCTTGGAGCCATGTATGTGTTGTCGGCTATAGGTTGTTTTTTGAGATGGCACTTCTTGCCATTGGGGGGGGGGGGGGGGGGGGGGCAGTAATACGTAAGGTGATGGGGCCAGGACTATAGACTTGGATAGACATAACATCTCTGTAACTGTGTTATGATGGCGTCTGTAAAAAGCATGGGCAGCGCCATTGAGGTCATCTCCATCTTGAAATAGTACATTTTCGTCATCACAAGTAAAATTCATTGGCTGATCCCTCCTGATGTCACCATGCCAACTGGTCATCAAGAGGGATCAGCCAATGTAGGTGGAAGTCCCGCCCAGTTGACTAAATTAAAATGGTGAAAGTCCTCAATGGCGCTGCCCATGCTAACACAGTCTTTATGCAGGAAATATGCTGGAAGGAAACTCTTGCCCATGTTTATACCAATCGAATGCTTTAACTTTACTAGTAGATGTAAGAAGAATCAAGTTCCTTTACCGTTATCTGACAGAAAAATGAAAAAAAAATAAAAAATGAAGTCATAGCACATTTGACGTGTTATGTTTATGTAATATTATATCTAAACCCCTCAAATAGGCTTAATAAAAACAGCAAAAACATAAGCAATACAAGACTTCTTCACAAATCTATCAGTTCACAGCCAGCGTGCGCGTGTTCAACCAAACAAGAGATTCTGGTTCATCGTCAAGAAGACTATGCGTTCCGTAGAGGTCGTCGTTCGGTTTCTGAAGCCTGATGACAGAGTGAATATTCTCTCCACGGACACTTTGGATGCAGGGGCAGAAAGCAGATCAAGTGCCATAGCTTTGGATAATCTGCCATCCTTGTCTGTCAGAGCTTGAACGGGGACTCTAAACATTTACCTCTTCCAGGTATTTCCGCAGCTCACATGGGCAACTTAATGCCCTGTCAGGTTGACCCTCCGGCTAGACAGTGACCTCCGACACAATCTTCGATGTGAGGAAGCTATATTTCTGAAGATGCTTGCTGGATTCAACGTGCTGGCATCTTGCGGGGCTGTACTCTCGGATTTGCTGAAGTACAAAAAAACTCTGCTTCCCTCATCAGTGGCTCCATCTCTGTTGAGCGAAGTGCCAGAGACACACTTGGGTTATCAGGCAAGCTGCTGCAGGGGTTGAATCGAAGTTGGCTGCCAGAGGACTCGGTATGCATGCGAAGCGCTCACGTAGTGACTCCAGGAGGACTTGTGACAACTTTTTTTGCAACAGTAGTTGACTGCAAGTGTGCCTCGAGGTTGAGACGGCACGGCACCACATCAGACAGCGACTGGAAGTTAGTCGGTGTGGATTGCGAACGGCTCCAGCAACTTTACAAGATGCTTTAGCTTGGCCCAGTCACACTCTGTGCTCGCCCACAGAATTATTCCCTGTTAGCTAATGATAGCTAGTGATAGTGATGCACAAGCTAGGCCTATTTTGAAACATCGGCATCTCCTGGCAGCTAGTGATAGTGATGCACAAGCTAGGCCTATTTTGAAACATCGCCATCTCCTGGCAGCTAGTGATAGGGATGCACAAGCTAGGCCTATTTGAAACATCGCCATCTCCTGGCAGCTAGTGATAGTGATGCACAAGCTTGGCCTATTTTGAAACATCGCCATCTCCTGGCAGCTAGTGATAGTGACGCACAAGCTAGGCCTATTTGAAACATCGCCATCTCCTGGCAGCTAGTGATAGTGATTCACAAGCTAGGCCTATTTTGAAACATCGCCATCTCCTGGCAGCACTTACCCGCAAAATTCAGGAGCTCGAAAACCACATTAGATTTTTGCCAGAAGTATTGAAGAAAAAAACAAAAACTAAACATAATTTATGATGATTTTCATTTTATTTTTGTTAATTTCACAGTCAAAGATAGTTACTGTGTAGTTAAAAATGTTTCAAATGTTTTCCATTACATTTTTATTTCAGTTGACTAATTCAGTTTTCGTTTACCTTGTCAACCTTGTTCTGTAGTCCAATACACCGGATTGAAATGTCGGATGTGACGACCAAATATGGAAGTGTCCTTAACCTAGCAGTCATTTAGGATGTGTTCTATAGATAGTAGAGTCAGATTATCACAATTCCTACACACACACACACACACACACACACACACACACACACACACACACACACACACACACACACACACACACACACACACAGTCTGACAGTAACGATACACCCCATTGAAATTCAAACCTTTCATAAATTCTCTGTTACAGATGAACTAGTTTCATGTTGACAGTCAGTTTACAAACCAAATGGAGCAATCCCAGTAAAATCCTCCCGTTCCAAACATTAAGCTTTTGACTGAGCTGTTATGCTGAAGAATAGAGTAATATCCAAAGGCCAATATGCAAAGTAAACAAGAGCCATATAACCACTAAATATCTCCACCTGTGATCAAAATCTCTCCTCTCTGCCTGTGGGCTGTTAGCTACTATCGCATCCATCTCTACTCATACATTTGAGTGGTGTTGATAAAAAAAAAGCTTTCACAAACTAACTCTCATTTTCCTGATTTAGGTCTTATGCTCTAGAGCAGCCACGGTGAGTTGCCATACCAAATCTAAACCCAAGAGCTTAGTGTCTGATCCTTTACTTTCTAATCACACGAGTACAACTGAATTACTGCCCTAAGTACAACAGCCAGCAAAAGCACACCGCACCCATAATGACTCATCACAACAATCTCTCCTTAATGCAGAGCATCTGTAAGCACTGCGTCCAATCTTATTTGGTTACTGCTGTTTGGGAAACAAATCAAGGCCCAGGCTTACCATTCAGAGAGGAGGAACAGAAACGATGTAATAATGTTAACCAGCTCCACAGAGTTCCTGCTGCGTCCTTCTAGTGTCTGTGTCTGTGTGTCTGTGTCTGTCTGTCTTGTGTGTCTGTGTCTGTCTGTCTGTGTGTCTGCCTGTGTCTGTCTGTCTGTCTGTCTGTCTGTCTGTCTGTCTGTCTGTCTGTCTGTCTCTGTCTGTCTGTCTGTCTGTCTGTCTGTCTGTCTGTCTGTCTGTCTGTCTGTCTGTCTGTGTGTAAAGGATTATGTAACGTATTGCAAAGAAAACCAACTAATATGTTACGTTACCAGCATAAATATTGTAATCAGATTACAGAAACTTTTGAAAAACTAGATGATTACTTCTAGGATTACTTTTAAATTCAGAAAGCATGTTTGGGCAAAAATTATTTGACACATTTTGGTTTTCTCACTGACATTCAAATCAGCATAGAAAAAAAGGCGCAAGTTTAAGTTTGTTCTGTCTGAGCGAGTCTGTTCACAAGCCAGAGACCACTATGATGACACACTATGATGCGTTTGATGGATCGCGGGAAAAGAGCAGGAATATTTTTTGGTAGGCTACAGTCCAAACTACGTCTTCCAATGGTGCGACTGCTGTCAGCATCCAAAGATGATCCAACTTGAATAAACGCTTGGAGGTAAGGGCAACAGCAGTGGTGTAGTCTACGGCGATACGGATATCACTTATTATTGATATCTACATAGCGCATTGATGTGAATCACCCTGCTGTTCTCTCATGTAGCTATTTGTGCCTGTATATGTGTATTTTAACCCAATAATGGTTGAATTGAATAAGTTTAAGCTGCCTATCATTCGTTGTTTTTGCGACTAGTGGACAAGACAGTGTAAAATGTACTCTTGCAACAGCTGCATAGTGTGGATCCCAGCCTATGGAATAAAAGGCTGAGGACTTCCTCCCTACTAAACTCCTGCCTGGTATTGTGCTCCACATACTGTCAAAAACAAACATAATTTAAGAAGACAACAAGTGGGGCTTTTATTCCTCAATCTAATTTGTTGCCGATTATTATTATTATTATTTTCATAGGCCCTAAGGACACATGCCTCAAAACTTCATAGACTTAAAAAGCTGCAAATTATCAAGATATCAAAGTGTCACCAACAAAAACGTAAACAATAGGCCTGTAGCAAATGTAGCATATCGTGTAAATTTATCTCACTCAAATAGCACTTTCAGTGGTGCTATTTGCACTACCATGAGAGTAGAATTTATTTTTCAACTTTAAGCAGTGAACCCAATCAGTTCTCCATGACAACAAAATCCTAAATAACAGAGTTGTCACGGTTCCCGCCGGAACTTTCATTACGCACACCTGTCCCCTATTCCCACTGATTAGTACTTGTATAAGTGGGTCTTTTGTTCACCATTGGTGCTGTCGATTATTGTTACAATGTCCGTTGGTGCGTGTGAGTACCTGTGCTGTGTGTTTTGGCTTTCACGCCATTGTGGATTGCGCAGATGATTACGGGTCTCGTCTCGTGTGTTAATCATTGGGCTCTTGTGTTATTTATTCGAGGTACTCCTCACTCTTTTGTTTGGGTTTCTACCCTGTGTTTTGTTACGTCCTCGTGCCTTTGCACGGCACGCTGTAATTTGGGCTTAATAAAAAAAACTATTACGCATTCCTACGCCTGTCTCCCGAATCATTTATGCCAAAGTGACAAAAGTAGGGCCAATAAATCCCTCGTTTTTGGGTTATGCTCAGGTAAATCAATTTGGCAAATTTTTATTTTCATATTTCCAAGTCCTATTCTTGAAGATCAAGGGCTATTAAATTAACTGGAATGACTGAAAATCTGACAGACTGTTTTTTTAACGTAAAGTTCTAGCCTAATCATATTATCTGTAGGAGAAAGCAATGGGTTAGAAGAAGCCTACGTAACCAACCCATAAAGTAAAATGCAACATCCATTTATTGCCAGCCATGTAAACTTTAACATTGATTTATCGTGCAATAGATGTCGTTCCATTGGTAATATAAATGTTTGTCTTCTTCTAATGGGAAAGTAATCTAAAAAGGTACTGAAACTAATCAGATTACGTTACTGAATTTGGGTAATCTAAAAGTTACAATACTGATTACAATTTTAGACAGGTAACTAGTAGTTGTAATGGATTACATTTTGAAAGTATCCTAGCCACCCCTGTGTGTACATGAGTGTGTGTGTATCGTAAGGTTTTCCAATGGCATCCACCTTTGATAGTTTCTCGGCTGACAGAGCACTTGCCTCTAACACGCCGGAGCTCCCGCACGAACAAACTTGCCAAAGAACACAGTGAATAAATACATAAACAAGTAAACATTTAAATACACATTCACATACATGAGTACCCTTTCCTCGGACCACCTAAACCAGGGTAGTGAGTTGGGAAATTGCCTTGGAGATGGAGTCGCCTGAGTGGGCGCTGTTATTACCGCGGGAGATAAGACTGTATACCAATGCCTCCAATGGCTCAACGGCCCCGTGAATGTGTGACACTGAGGAACAGCACAGCAGGGGAACGCAAGCCAGCACAGCAATGGCAAACGGCAGGCAGGCAGGCAGACGCCTTACTGGGGATGGCGCCGATGATGGGGTGGCCCTGGTTAATCTGACAAATCCTCTCCCCTAAAAGCCTGTCACACAGCAAACGAGTCAGACTGCAAAGACAAGAGAGAGAGAGAGAGAAGACACAGACAGAGAGGAAAGGACTTATGTGTACTGAAAGTGAGAAGAGACAGGGAAAGAGGTGAGATGTTATGAGTGGATAACAGGAATGAATCTTCCAAAGAACTTGAAACCTGCATTTACCTCATTTGGCACGGACCATAAAACTCATTAAACATATGACTGAATATTGATCAACTTAAAAAGTGTTATGTAATGACATACACTGAGTGGACAAAACATTAAGAATACCTTCCTAATATTGAGTTGCACTCCCTTTTTCCCTCAGAACAGCCTCAATTTGTCGGCGCATGGACTCTACAAGGTGTCGAAAGCGTTCCACAGGTATGCTGACCCATGTTGACTCTAAATGGTTCCCACAGTCGTGTCAAGTTGGCCTTTGGATGGTGGACCATTCTTGATTCACACGGGAAACTGTTGAGTTTGAAAGACCCAGCAGCGTTGCAGTTCTTGACACAAACCGGTACACCTGGCACCTACTACCATACCCTGTTCAACGGCACTTAAATATTTTGTCTTGCCCATTAACCCTCTTGAATGGCACACATACACAATCCATGTCTCAATTCTCAAGGCTTTAAAATCCTTCTTTAACCTGTCTCCTCCCCTTCATCTACACTGATTGAAGTGGACTTAACAAGTGACATCAATAAGGTATTATAGTTTTCAGCTGGATTCACCTGGTGAGTCTATGTCACGGAAAGAGCAGCTGTTCTTAATGTTTTGTACACTCAGTGTTTGACGCTCTCTTTAGACTACAACTACTTTTCCTTGATTTGTCATTGTTTTTGTCACGAGAGGCCAGCGCAACATGGCTTTTTGCAAAGCAGTCTATGGAACATCACAAAAAAACATCTAGGATTAGTGGCTCTTTTCATAGAGACTGAGAAATACACCGTCATGGCGGCAGGAAACAATACACTTGGAGTAGAACTACATTGTGCGTTGGACCAAAGGGGATGAATGTACATGATGATGCAGCAAAGTTGACAGTGAGAGTCAAAAGAGCAGTGTTATATGAGCACTGAGGTCACATGACTGAGTTGTATCAAGCATCTATTCCTGTGCTGTGCATTTTTTTTCAATACATGGAGGACACAATCAGTTGGGGCATAAACCGGTTCTCAGGCCAGGGAGCGTCTCCTAATGACTTTAATGTAACGCCAGAAGAAGTGTCTCCAGACCCAGTGTCTCCTCCAGCTGGCAGGGAATGTCAGGTCCTCTAAGGTGAGTAGGGTTAATGCCAGACCCAGTGTCTCCTTCAGCAGGCAGGGATTGTCAGGTCCTCTAGGTGAGTAGGGTTAATGCCAGACCAGTGTCTCCCCCAGCAGGCAGGGAATGTCAGGTCCTCTAGGTGAGTAGGATTAATACCAGACCCAGTGTCTCCCCCAGCAGGCAGGGAATGTCAGGTCCTCTAGGGTGAGTAGGGTTAATACCAGACCAGTGTCTCCCCCAGCAGGCAGGGAATGTCAGGTCCTCTAGGGTGAGTAGGGTTAATACCAGACCCAGTGTCTCCCCCAGCAGGCAGGGAATGTCAGGTCCTCTAAGGTGAGTAGGGTTAATGCCAGACCCAGTGTCTCCCCCAACAGGCAGTGAATGTCAGGTCCTCTAAGGTGAGTAGGGTTAATGCCAGACCCAGTGTCTCCCCCAGCAGGCAGGGAATGTCAGGTCCTCTAGGGTGAGTAGGGTTAATGCCAGAACCAGTGTCTCCCCCAGCAGGCAGGGAATGTCAGGTCCTCTAAGGTGAGTAGGGTTAATGCCAGACCCAGTGTCTTCCCCAGCAGGCAGGGAATGTCAGGTCCTCTAAGGTGATTAGGGTTAATGCCAGAACCAGTGTCTCCCCCAGCAGGCAGGGAATGTCAGGTCCTCTAAGGTGAGTAGGGTTAATGCCAGAACCAGTGTCTCCCCCAGCAGGCAGGGAATGTCAGGTCCTCTAGGGTGAGTAGGGTTAATACCAGACCCAGTGTCTCCCCCAGCAGGCAGAGAATGTCAGGTCCTCTAAGGTGATTAGGGTTAATGCCAGAACCAGTGTCTCCCCCAGCTGGCAGGGAATGTCAGGTCCTCTAGGGTGAGTATGGTTAATGCCAGACCCAGTGTCTCCCCCAGCAGGCAGGGAATGTCAGGTCCTCTAAGGTGAGTAGGGTTAATACCAGACCCAGTGTCTCCCCCAGCAGGCAGGGAATGTCAGGTCCTCTAAGGTGAGTAGGGTTAATACCAGACCCAGTGTCTCCCCCAGCAGGCAGGGAATGTCAGGTCCTCTAAGGTGAGTAGGGTTAAAGCCAGACCCCGTCACAGCTCCAATGACTTATTGGCATTTCTCCAATTAGTCTTTCTAATTCAAACCACTGACAAACACTTCAGTTAACTACAAGTACTTTTTACATCTTGTATTGGCACTTTATCATATTAAGCTTTTGTGAAGAACATGTATATTTGACTGAAGCAATTTCACAGTGGCAGAGGGGGTCAAACATAGCATAGCATCAATGTATCAAGTGTAGGCTATATATATTATATATATATTTATTTTTTATTTAACTCGGCAAGTCAGTTAAGAACAACATCTTATTTACAATGACGGCCTACTCCGGCCAAAACCTACAACGGACGACGCTGTGCCAATTGTGCGCCGCCCTACAAGACTCCCAATCACGGCCGGTTGTGATATAGCCTGGAATCGATCCAGGGTCTGTAAGTGACGCCTCTAGCACTGAGATGCAGTGCCTTAGACCGCTGCGCCAGACGGGAGGCCCCTGAATTGCTCTGAGACTCCGATTTTTTTAAATTGAAATCTATGCCAAAGCAAAAGCATTGATTTTCTAAGTTTAAAAGACCATACAAACTCGGACTATTTTTAACAATTTACACTGAACATTTTGCAAAAAACACATTTAGTGGGAGAACTGTGCAGATGCAAAGTTTGCTAATAGAATTTTAGCAATTTCTCCCTCCGTTTTATTGTGTGTAAAACGTAAAAAATCTGCTTTGAATTATGATTCAACGATGTCTGCAGAAAGAACGGGGTGTCAGCTATGACATGAGACATTGACTTAGATTTTTTTTTATTTTGGTTGTTGAACTACAGTAAGTGAAGTGGATTGACACCTGGTAACGGAATTGTGGTAATGGATTTCATCATGGGTCCCTGATCTGTATCACACATAAATGCATAATTATGAATATGAATGTCATTCTCATCATGGTGATGTATCTTAAAGATGTACACAAAAAAGGTAGATATATGCAAGATTATAATTTGCATATGTGGGTTTATCCTACACACTGGCTATTATATTAATGAGCTCTGCCCCCAAACAAGACCAAATTTGGTTGGTCTAGACCAAATCTGAACCAGTTATAAACGTCTATGTTTCACGAGTTTGGACATCAAAGTACAGCATAGCAGAGCTCAGTAGAATACAGTACAGTAGAGTACAGTAGAATACAGTACAGTAGAGTACAGTAGAATACAGTACAGTACAGTAGAGTACAGTAGAGTACAGTAGAGTACAGTAGAATACAGTACAGTACAGTAGAGTACAGTAGAATACAGTAGAGTACAGTAGAATACAGTACAGTACAGTACAGTAGAGTACAGTAGAATACAGTACAGTACAGTAGAGTACAGTAGAATACAGTAGAGTACAGTACAGTAGAGTACAGTAGAATACAGTACAGTAGAGTACAGTAGAATACAGTACAGTACAGTAGAGTACAGTAGAATACAGTAGAGTACAGTACAGTAGAGTACAGTAGAATACAGTACAGTAGAGTACAGTAGAATACAGTACAGTACAGTAGAGTACAGTAGAATACAGTACAGTACAGTAGAGTACAGTAGAATACAGTAGAGTACAGTAGAGTACAGTAGAATACAGTACAGTACAGTAGAGTACAGTAGAATACAGTAGAGTACAGTACAGTAGAGTACAGTAGAATACAGTACAGTAGAGTACAGTAGAATACAGTACAGTACAGTAGAGTACAGTAGAATACAGTACAGTACAGTAGAGTACAGTAGAATACAGTACAGTACAGTAGAGTACAGTAGAATACAGTAGAGTACAGTAGAATACAGTACAGTACAGTAGAGTACAGTAGAATACAGTACAGTAGAGTACAGTAGAATACAGTACAGTAGAGTACAGCAGAATACAGTACAGTACAGTAAAGTACAGAACAGTTTAGTACAGTTAATTAGAGTGCTCAACTCTAGTGTGCTCTACTGTGTAAGGCACTGAATCCTACTCTACAGTGTTGTACTATACTCTACATTACTGTACTCTACAGTGTTGTACTATACTCTACATTACTGTACTCTACAGTGTTGTACTATACTCTACATTACTGTACATTACTGTACTCTACAGTGTTGTACTATACTCTACATTACTGTACATTACTGTACTCTACAGTGTTGTACTACACTCTACATTACTGTACTCTACAGTGTTGTACTATATTCTACATTACTGTACATTACTGTACTCTACAGTGTTGTACTATACTCTACATTACTGTACTCTACAGTGTTGTACTACACTCTACATTACTGTACTCTACAGTGATGTACTATACTCTACATTACTGTACATTACTGTACTCTACAGTGTTGTACTATACTCTACATTACTGTACTCTACAGTGTTGTACTATACTCTACATTGCTGTACTCTACAGTGCTGTACTATACTCTACATTGCTGTACTCTACACTGTTGTACTATACTCTACATTACTGTACTCTACACTGTTGTACTATACTCTACATTACTGTACTCTACAGTGCTGTACTATACTCTACATTGCTGTACTCTACACTGTTGTACTATACTCTACATTACTGTACTCTACAGTGTTGTACTATACTCTACATTACTGTACTCTACAGTGTTGTACTATACTCTACATTACTGTACTCTACAGTGCTGTACTATACTCTACATTACTGTACTCTACACTGTTGTACTATACATTACTGTACTCCACACTGTTGTACTACACTCTACATTACTGTACATTACTGTACTCTACACTGTTGTACTATATTCTACATTACTGTACTCTACAGTGATGTACTATACTCTACATTACTGTACTCTACAGTGCTGTACTATACTCTACATTACTGTACTCTACACTGTTGTACTATACTCTACATTACTGTACATTACTGTACTCTACACTGATGTACTATACTCTACATTACTGTACATTACTGTACTCTACACTGATGTACTATACTCTACATTACTGTACTCTACAGTGCTGTACTATACTCTACATTACTGTACTCTACACTGTTGTACTATTCTCTACATTACTGTACTCTACACTGTTGTACTATACTCTACATTACTGTACATTACTGTAATCTACAGTGCTGTACTATACTCTACATTACTGTACAGTCCAAACTTGTGAACCCAACTGTGGTTAGTGACTACTAGCCAATTCAAATGCAGAAACTCCGTTACAGATTTTTAGGAAATTTCCATTACCGATTTGGTAATAGAATTTTCGAGTTTTAATCACTTAATAATTCAAACAAAATTGATGGTCAGTAAAAACACTATAACAAATTGATATGTCTATCTTTACTTGTTACTTCTGTGATCTTTCATTATCCTCCCTCATGAGGGAGAGACATTTGAAAATACACTATATATACAAAAATATGTGGACAACCCTTAAATTAGTGGATTTGGCTATTTCAGCCACACCCGTTGCTGACAGGTGTAGAAAATCGAGCACACAGCCATGTAATCTCCATAGACAAACATTGGCAGTAGAATTGCCTTGCTGGAGAGCTCAGAGACATTCAATGTGGTACCTTTCCAACAGGTTAGTTCGTAAAATTTCTGCCCTGCTAGAGCTGCCCCGGTCAACTGTAAGTGCTTTTATTGTGAAGTGGAAACGTCTAGGAGCAACAATGGCTCAGCCTCAAAGTGGTAGGCCACACAAGCTCACAGAATGGGACCGCTGAAGCGCCAAAAAATAATTTGTCCTCGGTTGCAACACTCACTAGCGAGTTCCAAACTGCCTATGGAAGCAGCATCAGCACAATAACTGTTCGTCGGGAGCTTCATGAAATGGGTTTCAGCCGCACACAAGCCTAAGATCACTATGCACAATGCCAAGTGTCGTGGGAGTGGTGTAAAGCTCGCTGCCATTGGACTCTGGAGCAGTAGAAAACATGTTCTATAGAGTGATGAATCACGCTTCACCATCTGGCAGTCCGACAGACGAATCTGGGTTTGGCGGATGCCAGGAGAACGCTACTGCCGCGAATGCATAGTGCCAACTGTAAGGTTTGGTGGAGGAGGAATAATGGTCTGGGACTGTATGTCATGGTTCGGGCTAGGCCCCTTAGTTCCAGTGAAGAGAAATCTTAACACTACAGCATACAATGAAATTCTAGACGATTCTGTGCTTCCAACTTTCTGGCAAGAGTTTGGGGAAGGCCCTTTCCTGTTTCAGCAGGACAATGCGAGGTCTGTACAGAAATGGTTTATTGAGATAGGTGTTGGAGAACTTGACTGGCCTTTACAGAACCCTGACCTCAACCCCATCAAACATCTTTGGGATTAATTGGAACTGCGAGCCAGACCTAATCACCCAACATCAGTGCACAACCTCACTAATGCTCTTGCGGCTGAACGGTATGCTTGAAACATGGAAAAAAAAATAACTATTTTGACTGGAGCTCTGTGAATAACACTTTACACATTTAGCAGACGCTCTTATCCAGAGCGATTCGGGTTAAGTGCCTTGCTCAAGGGCACGTCGACAGATGTTTCAACTAGTCGGCTCACAGACTTGAACCAGTGACCTTTATGGTTACTGGCACAACTCTCTTAACCGCTAGGCTATTATTATTAAGTCTTTAGATATGGCATTGAGTAGCTTAAGATATGAACCGACAGCATCAGAAGTACTTATTTACTCCTGTTCTACCTTTGTTTTCCGTCTCACTGCTAAACATGCACATATATCCATATCACGCTACTACCTCTCAGCCTCCTCAGCACCTGCCTGCTTCACAGACACTGTATTTTCAACAAGAACAAAGTCCACTGTCCCCATTAACCCCTCCCACACACACACACACCAAAAAAAATGCACACACACCCACACACACTACAATCTCTCCTCATATCTGTACACAGTGCCGCCTACCTAATAACTCCCTTGCCCCCCCCCCCCCCCCCCCTGCCTTCAGACAAAAAAAATACGTACCTTCGGAGAAATGGACAAACATCAGACAACGTGTGTGACTCTCTGACGTGACCCTTTCTGCCCCTTCATTTATCTGACCGCTGCCCAACAACCTACGCCTACTGAAAACACTAAATGAGAAAAGATAAGTCAATGTATTAACCCGTGACGTTGCATATTTTCCATAGAAGAACATGATCATCCTAATTGAAACACCTTCTTAACAACCACTCTAGTGTTGATGTGGAAATGATGCACCGTCATGCTGCTTGTTTTTACTCCTGGTTCTCCTCTACCCAGAGGCCAAGTGAGCACTCAGCACTGATCTGAATTCATTTAGATAGTGTACTTACTAACTAAAGTATACAGACAGGGGCCTTGCCTCCAACTACCCTCTTCCCACTACACACTGTGTGACTGCACAGCGCTGCCACAGAATTAGATATGGTAGGAATAATTACATTCATATTAACCAGAGGAAAATGTCAATCTTAAAGGGATAGTTCATGCAAAATCTATATTTGGGTTAAATTACCCTTACCTCCAGTTGTCTGAAAGCCCGTGGATTAGCATATTAGCATTGTTAGATGTCATGAATGGAAACAGAGAAACCGATGTGAGTAAAGCTGCAATGCAAACCGAAACTTTGTCAAAAACACTTCAAACTAGGTTTGGTAGTGTTGATACTCGATGAATCTGTTCGTGGTTTCTTCACAGCTGTGGCGTAAAGTACTTAAGTAAAAATACTTTAAAGTACTACTTAAGTATTTATTTTGGCTATCTGTACTTTACTATTTATATTTTTTACAACTTTGACTTTTACTCCACTACATTCCTAAAGAAAATAATGTAGTTTTTACTCCATACATTTTTCCTGACACCCAAAAGTACTCATTACATGTTGAATGCTCAGCAGGACAGGAAAATGGTCCAATTCACACATCTATCAAGAGAACATCTCTGGTCATCCCTACTGCCTCTGATCTGGTAGACTTACGAAACACAAATGCATCTTTTGTAAATGATGTCTGAGTGTTGGAGTGTGCCCCTGGCTATCCATACATTTGCTTAAAGGAATTTTAAATGATTTATACTTTTACTTTTGATATTTAAGTATATTTTAGCAATTACATTTACTTTTGATACTTAAGTATATTTAAAACCAAATACTTTTTGACTTTTACTCAAGTAGTATTTTACTGGGTGACTCACTTTTATTTGAGTAATATTCTATTAAAAGGTATCTTTACTTTTACTCAAGTATGACAACGGGATACTTTTTCGACCTCTGCTTCCCAGTGAGAATGTTCTTATTTTTTCAAACACTCTAAAATCATGTTTTACCGGTCAGTTTAGCACACATCTGGAAGTCAAGCCTCATCTGCCCCAGAGGGACAATATCATCACTGGAAGATGCATACAGATGCTGTGGTTCCGCAGGGAAATAGTTCCATTTCCAAATTGCAGCGTTTATTTCAGCATTATGCATGTAAAAACAAAATCATAATAATTGGAGAAAGTGTCGGTTTGCAGTGCAGCTTTGCTAACATCGGTTCGGCTATTTCCATTCTTGAAATCTGACGATGCTAATACGCTAACTCCGGGCTGTAGCCGGAAGTAAATAATGGATTACTGTGGATACCGGTCACCATGGGCCTTCAGACAACTGAAGGTAAGGGTCATTTGACACAAATATAGATTTTGCATGAACTATCCCTTTAAACTTGACATTTTCTCTTTTTGATTAATATGAAAGCAATTATTTCTACCATATCTAATTCTGTACAGCGCTGTGCAGTCACACAGGGTGTAGTGGGAAGCGGGTAGTTGGAGGCTAGATCCTGTCTGTATACTGTAGCATTGGGCCAGTAAATGAATGCTCGCTGGTTTGAATACCCGAAATCTGCCGATGTACCCTTGAGCAAGGCACTTAACCTTAATTTGCTCAAGGGGCGACGTACTTCTATGGCTGACCGTTGTAAAAACAACACATATCACTGCACCTTTCCGGTGTATGTGACAGTAAAACAGTATTTTTTTTAATGAATTCTGATCAGTGCTCACTGCTCCCTCTGGGTAGGGAAGAACTAGGAGAAAAACACCCAGCATGACAATGCATAATTTCCAACGCCACACATTAACACAAACGTCTTTGATTGTCTCGTTAGAGTAAAAACATAATGTTCAAATTCATTAATACAAGGTTTCTTCAGACTATAATTACAATTTGTGGGTAATTTCCTTGACTGATAAGGCATGCACAGTACCTTGGAGGGGTTAAGATGGAGAGTGGACTAAAATAGAGCTACTTGATTCTCTCATTCTGAACACATGTGGATTTCCATTGGCTTCAGGGGCACAAACATGTTCAATTCTGACTAGACTAAATAAGCTCAGTACAGTATGTTCATTAAACACCAGCTGTACCAATGGAGGCTGATGGGAGGAGCTAGAGGAGGACAGGCTCATTGTAATAGCTGGAATGGAATTAATGGAACGGGTCAAACATGTGGTTTCCATACGTTTGACGTGTTTGATACCGTTAAATTAATTCCATTCCAGCCGTTAAAATAAGCCTGTCCTCCTATAACTCCTCCCATCAGCCTCTAGTGATCTGTACAGTGTAATACAATCTGGACAAGGCCATTCTGAATAGAGAGTATGTTCATTTACAACACGTCAGGTTGATTCACCATCCGTCCAAAAAGTGACCAACTTTATCCATCTTGAGGAATTTTAAGTCCTAAAATATCTTTAAAAATACGATCCATCAGCCTAAAAGAATATAGTTAAATATTTAGCTGGTTTAAAAGCATATCCTCTGTCACTTGACTTGTCTATGAAAAGGAAATATCATAAGAAAGGTTCAGCCCGAAAAGTTCAATAATTCCAGCGGAGCGGCAGCAGCTAGAGAGCGAGACCGGGAGAACCAGAAATCAATGTTCGTTGAGGAGTTATTTAGAACGTGGAGTATTCTAGAACTGGATAATTGATTGCACTCGTGTTAATTTAGACTACAGTATGTTTCAATTCCCTTCAAGGAAACACTTGACTGTGCAGAAATACAACAGTTTATATCAGGCGTCTCCAACCTTTTCTAGCATGAGAGCTACTTTAAAAAAATGAAATGTTATTTTTTTATGCTTCCATTCTTCTCTTCTCTTCTACCCTGCAACTCTTCACTGGGTCCTTGGTGTAAAATTATGTTCAATAAACAACTCTAGGTATTTACCTGAAATCTGTGTTCATTCTCGTTTTTTTTCTCCCTTCTGTTTTCTACTCTCAATATTACAATTATACGTAGAGTAAACAACCAACATGGATGTTCTGAGTCCATGTCCATGCTTAAATCACATCAGAAGATGATTCATTTAGATTTTTAAGTGTAATTCCCCTTTAATTGCGCAACGTGGAATGTGCCGGTCTGGCGGTGTTTCTGCTGTTAGGCCTACTGCTGCAGCACATGTCACGGCAGAGCTTGCAAAACAATCGCCACCCAATTGATCAAAATAATCATGGAATAGTTTAGTCAGAGAAAGACTACTTTGCAGTTAATATTTAATTGATAAGGTTGTGGAAGAAAGTCATTTATATTAATCCGACTATACTGTACACTTTAATCGCATTATTGTTTGCATGTAACCGTACTCACTAACTGGCTACATACAGGGTGATAGACAAACGCGCGCACCAAACAGACAGACGGGCAATATTGCTGGAAATTAACCGGCACATATTGTGTTACGCTTGGCTTTTTAAGCCAATAGTGGCTAACCAGCGGTGGGATAATGTCAATGTAGCTTTGATTGGATAGTACCCGGGAGCTTTATGTTTGACAGTTGCAATGGAACACATGAAAAAATTAATGTAGCCTTTCAGAATTGATTGGCAAGATACTCATAAGTGGGCTGCGAGCTACTGGTAACTTGCGATCTACATGTTGGAGACCCCTGGTTTATATAATAACCTAGCTAAAAGGCCTCTTTAGGTAATGTCTGAGTTCAAAATGTCTGAGACAATATTCCATTGCCAAAACAGGCTAAATTGACAGGCCTAAAATGTACTGTCTAACAAGGTGTGTGGCTAAAAACATATATTTTAATAGCACGAATAGTGCAATTACTTAATGAGATACTATCTGGAAGAAAAAAAATAATTTGTTGATTTCTTTCTTTGCAAGGACTGTTATCAGCAGTGAAATCGAATCAGGTCGTATTTTATATGTGCTCTGTTGCGTCTCTCCTTCCTGCTTTACCAAAGCGACACAGATAGGGCGTTGAAGGGAAGACGGGTGTCGAACACTACTCAAAAGATCTAAGTATTCATAAGAGCAGGAGAAGCTGATCCTCCTCCTCCCAAGTACTAATAAGGCAATATATTCTACTGAAGCCAAGGGCAGAGCTGGTCGACTCGATCCAAACAAATGAACACATGAATTAAACAGCAGCATAAGGGAGAAAGATTCAGTAATGCACTGTATGTACAGTAGATAAATGGGTCAGCCGTGTAGACATGTAAATGGAGAGAGGTCAGACGGAGACAAGGCAGGCCTTTAGATCTCACACACAGGAAAACACCAGGTCACCATGTCTATCAACAAATGGAAGCGAGCGGAACACTACTGCACTGTGAACTCATTCTGGCACTACCGTCTGTACTAATGCATTAAGGATATTGAACAACCCCTATATCTCTTAATCCTCTAATCTGTACAAACCAGGGAATTTGATGCCTGCATTTGTCAGGCTGGGGATTCAAAGACCACACTGATAACACATGTACATCACATGTACAACATACACCCCCCCCCCCCCCAATCCCCCCCCAAGAGATCTCCACATGCACACAATGCCAATATAATCAGCTGTGATTTATGGAAAGCTGTCATGCTGATGTGACTGCAATGGAAGATGCTGGTTGAGTGAGGAGGCACAGGTGTAGCATGGACGATAGTATCTGACATACTGTATCCATCGTTATCAGTGTGAGCAGAAGACAGAGCAGGATAACTAATCAACCAATGAACTACTGTATGTATCATATGAGTGACTAATCAACCAATGAACTGCTGTGTGTATCACCTGAGTGACTAATCAACCAATGCACTGCTGTATGTATCACCTGAGTGACTAATCAACCAATGAACTGCTGTGTGTATCAACAGAGTGACTAATCAACCAATGAACTGCTGTATGTATCACCTGAGTGACTAATCAACCAATGAACTGCTGTATGTATCACCTGAGTGACTAATCAACCAATGAACTGCTGTGTGTATCACATGAGTGACTAATCAACCAATGAACTGCTGTATGTATCACCTGAGTGACTAATCAACCAATGAACTGCTGTGTGTGTCACCTGAGTGGATAATCAACCAATGCACTGCTGTGTGTATCAACAGAGTGACTAATCAACCAATGAACTGCTGTATGTATCACCTGAGTGACTAATCAACCAATGAACTGCTGTATGTATCACCTGAGTGACTAATCAACCAATGCACTGCTGTGTGTATCAACAGAGTGACTAATCAACCAATGCACTGCTGTGTGTATCATATGAGTGTGGACTAGAGTCACTACACTACTTCATTCCAGAGGTCTATGTAGCTTATAAAATTGAAATATGCAGAACTAATTTGAATATGAATTTATGGATGTAAAGACTTGTCGCTTGGTCAAGAGAAAGAGAACACCATTTGTGGTAATCATATTGTTTACATTTAAAAGGAGTTATCACTCCTATGCTATCCTATGCTATCCTATCTCCTACTCCTATGCTATCCTATCTCCTACTCCTATGCAAGCTTAGTTTGTGACCAGGACCAGCATATTATGACCGTGTGTTCTAACAGCTTAAAGGGTGACATTAATCTGAGTTATCAACCGTCTCCTTGGGAACCCATGAAGTGCATAAACATATCTGCTTTGCAGTGGCTAGAGTGGAGTGTGTGGAGTGCTGCTGCTCTTTTCCAAGGTGGGATGCCCAGTGAGCCATGGCAGAGGGCTGACACTGTATGATGGAGCTCAGCCCAGGAGCACAGACCACCAACTCTCAATCACCATAGGGGGGGACGTGAAATCTCATCTGAGCAAGTGCCAAGAAGAGGTGGGGTGGGGGGTGTAGGATTAATGTGGAAGCTCCCTTTATGTAATCCTCTTGTTTTCTTGGCGATAAAGCACTACACTAGCATAGAGATGTTGTTAGGCTTGGATTACCCCTTTAAGAGCTCTGACTGGACTTCAGCACTGCACTGCACTGCAAGTTGGACAGCTGTTATGATTAATGTTCCCTATGCTGGTGATAACTGCCTGGTATCATTCAACCTCAAATAACCTATTACTTGATGATGCTGGCACAAAGCTGACACTAGGCTGGTGAACAGTAATAGAGGCATTTCAGATTGCCATAGACAGCGTGTAGTAAACACAAACTGGAAAGGTTAACTGAACTCTACTCTTCATTGATCTCTGAAATTTAGGAGACTGGATCTAAACCGAATGCATTAAATGTCCAATGTATTCCTAAATACTGGACTCCTTTATAGTGGAAAGGTTCTGCTGACTTGTGTGTCCTTGATTCACTGGGGATAGTTTGTGTAAATACAATATCATGTGCCTGAAATTTAAAAAAGCACGAGTGGACTGGACACAAATGATCTAGACAGAGCACCTTCCCACAGAACTAAACTTATTCAGACATCACGTGATGGGGCTATTGACGTTCAACGGAACGGAACCATCTGCTCTGGGCAGTAAACACATGAAAGGCTGTGGAGAGAGAGGATTATGTTTCTGGATATAGATGGCGATTGAACTCGTAAAATGACTGTAGGTTGTTTGCAATCAATATCGGAGCAAAATAAATAAATAAAGTGAGAATAGATTCCATTGAAAGTTGAGAGGGAGTAAAAAACAGCGACCTTGGTAAATAGACCTGGGTCTTCATGATTATGGTGCAAGAACGCAGCATGAATCACAAACGCTCAGAGACATGACAGGGAGTCGTTCGCTTGGTCAATGGCCCTGTGTGGCTACTCACGATTTAGTCCCATTAAACCAATACAGTACGGTGAAATGTATACGACTGAAAGGCTTCACCCACTTATTCGGGTTTTCTTGGGAACGTGTACACAAAGTTGACAGGGAGTGCGACATTGAACTGCTATTGGGTTTCTCCGCATCACAATAACCTGCCCCATCAGCACCACACTGTCCAAGTCTGCTAGGCTGATAAATAAGCGCATTCCTATACATTTGAGACACTAAGAACGCTGTCAGTCACGATTAAAAAAAAAAAATCATAACATTACAAGTCATCTTGGTCCCAGCAAGCTATATTTAAAAGTATAAGCAAGAGTCTTTCTTACCTTTTTATTTTATTTTTTTACAAATACGTGCTTTGTTTCACTGCGTCGTTCTGTCACAGCATCAGTATGAAGAACTTTAGTCCCCTCGGAAACACGCGGTCCTGTCGTGAGTGTTTATTTCGCTTCGTTGCTTTCAGTAAAATGCAGCTTTTGTTTTTTATGAGAGTAAAGGATAGAGAAGCATATAATAATCTTTAAAGTATTAATGACTACCAACGACTCACTCCGATGAATGGGCTTCTAGACATGGGCGGATAAGGTTGAAGAACAGTCAGTATTCGGGCTTCCCTAGTAAACAAACGCACGCGAGGTTAAGCATCAACCTATTCTACACCGCGAGCCCGCATGAGCCGCATAGAGCTAAAAGACGGTTGGAATCTACCATCCTCAGCGGAGAGGGTCGATCTACTGTACAGGCTATATAGCCCAGAGATGCATTGACATATATCTAATAATTGGAATGTCTCTCTTACTTACTGAAGAAGCATAGGCCTATAATTGGTTTTCGATCAAAGTAAAATATACTTTTGCAGTCCTGAGTCCTGACTATTGGTAACATAAGCAATTTTTTTTTCGATATACTTCCTATAATTCAGGACATTATCATCTAGATCAGAATTTCCCAAACATCTCCCGTTACGCCCATCCGTTCCCCTTATTTGATTTATTCCACTAATAGCACGCCTGATTCAACTATTCAACTAATCACTAAACCCACGCTGAGTAGAAGCAGATGTGTTAGCGCTACTGCACTGGACTTGATCAAACAAGTCAAACGACTGGGCTTCGCTTAAGAGACCAGATCAGGCTCAATTGGTAGCGCTTGCAACGCCAGGGTTGTGGGTTTGATTCCCATGGGGGACCAATACAAAAACATCACCCTAATCTGTCAAATTAGCGCCAATGTAAAACAGAAAAACAACAGCCTCAATTGTTTCTGGAAGACTTTATTGCTATGACTCCCTGTCTCGACCTTGATAGTGACAGATTGTGTTCATTTTGCACACAGTGGAGATACATGTGAAAACGAATATATCACAGGTTTAATAAATGCATTAAATTGAACAAAGGCATTACAGAGATATTGATTTAAATGATTCATAAAGAGAGGGGAGGGAGGTCCTTTGGCTTTACTGCAGGATCATAAATAATGGACGCTCTCAACTCCCACTGATCAATATTCTCTTCAATTTTGAACCAAAATGCACAATTAATATGTCCACCATAAGGATTCCTGTCAGTGTGTCCATGAAGTATTGCAATTTAACTACCCCTTCTTTTCTACTTTCTATCCGGGATTACATTACTGTTTACAGAGGGATATTAGATGACATAGATAAACTTGTATCACTTATAATTACTGAAAGATGAAAACAAATACTAACTTATTTAAAGTAATATGCCAGCGATAGATGTCCTTGAAGAGTGGATAAACTGTGGGATTAATGGATAGGCATAGATATATTTAAATTCTCATTGGAGTAACAAAAAAATCAAATCATTAATGAGTTTTTAATAGGCCCCAAAATTTAAACCAAAAATAATTGCTTTTTTACTGGTCACGTCAGTAATCAGGGTCGCATTGGAAGCTCTTAGTTTGACTTTTATGGCGTATTCTTTGACGGATTGTTTGTGGTACAGACAACAAATTACTGCTATCTTATTAGCAATCCATGCCTTACGGCCAATTGGCCACACAGACGAATGCACAGTCATTCTACCCTCTAATTAAAATGGTGACAACGAAAAGATCAAGTCTGTATTTTACTTTTCTTTTCAATTAAGCTCAGATCACATAGGGCCAAGAGGGATGATGGCCGCCATGTGGCGTTTTTAACAAGCGTGTTAGAAGCAAATCAGTGTCTGTGCAGGACGTTATTAAAATTGCTGTCGCACTGTCAGAGATTAGCAGTTGTGGTTTAAGCACATCGGGCCTGCAAATGTCTCCATGGACAATCGTCATCATGAGGATTGATCATCTCAATGTCCGATGACCTGAGGCGCCGTAATGCAGATAAGAGGCAGGACAAATTAACAGGAGGGACAGAGACGTATGAGGGTTACAGGCTCCGGGTAGGGGGAGCTCATTTCCCCCCCAAGGTGGAAGTCACTTCAAAGACTTGTTTTGATGTTCTGCTCACCTTTATCTCCCACTCTCAGGCCCAACTGGTTTATTGTAGGTCAGCTGGACATACAGTGCATTTGGAAAGTATTCAGACCCCTTGACTTTTTCCACATATTGTTATGTTACAAACTTATTTTAAAATCGATTCAATTATTGTCAATCTACACACAATACCCCATAATGACAAAGTGAAAACAGGTTTGAGCTCAGGTGCATCCTGTTGTCCATTGATCATGCTTGAGATGTTTCTGGCATGATTGAAGTCCCCCTCTGGTAAATTCAATTGATTGAACATGATTTGGAAAGGCACACATCTTTCTATATAAGGTCCCACAGTTGACAGTGCATGTCAGAGCAAAAACTAAGCCATGACGTCAAAGGAATTGACCATAGAGCTCTAAGACAGGATTGTGTCGAGGCACAGATCTGGGGAAGGGTACTAAAACATTTATGCAGCATAGAAGGTCCCCAAGAACACAGTGGCCTCCAATATTCTTAAATGGAATAAATTTGGAACCACCATGACTATTCCTAGAGCTGGCCACTCGGCCAAACTGAGCAATCAGGGAGAAGGGCCTTGGTCAGGGAGGTGAACAATAACCCAATGGTCACTCTGACAGATCTCCAGAGTTCCTCTTTGGAGATGGGAGAATCTTCCAGAAGGACAACCATCTCTGCAGGACTCCACCAATCAGGGCTTTATGGTAGAGTGGCCAGATGGAAGACAATCATCAGTAAAAGGCACATGACAACCCACTTGGAGTTTGGCACCTAAAGACACTCAGACCATAAGAAACAAGATTCTTTGGTCTGATGAAACCAAGACGGAATACTTTGGCCTGAATGCCAAGCGTCACATCTAGAGGAAACCTTGCACCATCCCTATGTTGAAACATGGTGGTGGCAGCATCATGCTGTGAGGCTGTTTTTCAGCGGTAGGGACTGGGAGACTAGTCAGGATCAAGGGAAAGACGAACTGAGCAAAGTACAGAAGGATCCTTGATGAAAACCTGCTCCAGATGCTCAGGACCGTAGACTGGGTTGAAGGTTCACCTTCCAACAGGAATACGACCCTAAGTGAGCCTAAGCACACAGCCAAGACAACACAGGGGTGGCTTTGCAACAAGTCTCTGAGTGCCCCAGCCAGAGCCCGGACTTGAACCTGATCAAACATCTCTGGAGAGACCTGAAAATAGCTGTGCGGCAACACTCCCCATCCAAGGTGTGCCAAGCTTCTAGCATCACACCCAAGAAGATTCAAGGCTGTAATCGCTGCCAAAGGTGCTTCAACAAAGTACTGAGTAAAGTGTCTGAATGCTTATGTAAATGTGATATTTCAGTTGTTTGTTTTTAATACAAATGCAAACAATTCTAGAAACCTGTTTTTGCTTTGTCATCATTGGGTATTGTGTGTAGAGATTGATGATACATTTTTTTTTTTAAATCAATTTTAGAATAAGACTGTAACGTAACAAAATGTTGAAAAAGTCAAGGGGTCTGAATGCTTTCCAAATGCACTGTATTTTTTAAGACGCATATTTAAATCCAGGCATATTTAAATCCAGGCATATTTAAATCCAGGCATAATTAAATCCAGGCATAATTAAATCCAGGCATATTTAAATCCAGGCATAATTAAATCCAGGCATATTTAAATCCAGGCATATTTAAATCCAGGCATATTTAAATCCAGGCATAATTAAATCCAGGCATATTTAAATCCAGGCAACAAAAAAAATAGGAACTCAGTCGGGGTCTCAACTTCCTGTTGAATTAGAATAGTAAAATACACAAGGTGCAAGTTCGACATTTGTGTTGTGCATCAGTGACTGACATCTTGTTATGTCACTCTCTGACAGTCACTCAATTAGCCATGTCAGCCCAGGGGCACTGACCTCCAGGGAGGCCCCATTGATTTTGTTAGCCGCTCTCACTCAGATATCATTAACATGGCATAAGCAGTGGCGTAAAGTACTTAAGTAAAAAATACTTTAAAGTACTTCATAAGTAGTTTTTTGGGGTATCTGTACTTTACAGACTTTTCTTTGCCCAATGGTAAAATGTGTAAAACTGCAGAAAACTTGCTTTAAAACTGTAAAGTTTTCGTTGTTTTTGGCACAATATGTAGAATTGCAGGAAATTGACTTTAATTATATTTTTATTATTTTCTCTCTGCCGTCAAGAGGGGGGACATTGAATAATATTTGAAATCCAAAGAGCTGCTTGTATCTGTAGCAGATGAGTCAATTACTATATTCGATTGACAACACATTAAATATGAGGTTTTGATGTTGTGTTTTTACCTGTTCTCTCCAAACTGTTTTTGTGTTCCAGGAGACACAATCAAAGTAATTGACAGATCACACCGATTTATGTATGCCGAGCAATGCATTCAGAGAGTTATCGAAACTCATGCATGGTATTAATTTGTTCACTTCAGTTTGATGTTGATATTTTTTGCCAGTCTCGTCACTAAAAGGAATAGCTTTGAACCAAAATTCTAATTTAAGATCAAACCAACCAAATGAAGCATTATTATTTGTATTTTAGTAGCTGATAAGCAGTCAATGTTGTTATGAAAACTTAATTTAAAAAAACATAGTTGAACAAATTCAGAAAATAAGTAATTTCTTGTTCCTCAAAAGGCGAGAGTTGGACTATATCCAAAGATGTCAATACATGCCACTGAGTTACATTTGGACATGCACAGTAGTTCAACACCTCCACATCTCATTGTCCCATAACATGGAATGGAAATTCAAATTCCTTTCATTCCTGCCACTTATACATGTTCAAGGTTGTCCAGACCTAGACGTACAGTAGGTCTATAGAAATCTCTACCAACAGTCACCTGAGATGCAGACATTACATTTATTTATGTATAATCTTAGAAAGATGATAGAATGGTTGTTTGTAAATGTGATTGTCAAAACCTTAATTTCCTATTACTTAAATGTAATGTATTTCTTTCTAATCTCTCAGATATTTTGACTTTCCAACACTTTACGTGTAGTTTAGGGATGATCCCATTGTGTGGATCAGTGAAAACCCAGCCGTAAACCCCGTCTCCTGGCCTGATCTTGAAGCCGCATTTGCTCATCTCACGCTCTGTTTGGTTATGAGCCCGGTGAAGAATCACACGCCAGGAAAGGTCGGGCTCCTGTAGATCCATACATGCTTCACTGACAGCCTGCACTCTAAGTAACTAGACAGCCTCCTTCATAATAACCCATGCTTCACTGACAGCCTGGGCTCTAAGTAACTAGACAGCCTCCTCCATAATAACCCATGCTTCACTGACAGCCTGGGCTCTAAGTAACTAGACAGCCTCCTCCATAATAACCCATGCTTCACTGACAGCCTGCACTCTAAGTAACTAGACAGCCTCCTCCATAATAACCCATGCTTCACTGACAGCCTGCACGCTAAGTAACTAGACAGCCTCCTCCATAATAACCCATGCTTCACTGACAGCCTGCACGCTAAGTAACTAGACAGCCTCCTCCATAATAACCCATGCTTCACTGACAGTCTGGGCTCTAAGTAACTAGACAGCCTCCTCCATAATAACCCATGCTTCACTGACAGTCTGGGCTCTAAGTAACTAGACAGCCTTCTCCATAATAACCCATGCTTCACTGACAGTCTGGGCTCTAAGTAACTAGACAGCCTCCTCCATAATAACCCATGCTTCACTGACAGCCTGGGCTCTAAGTAACTAGACAGCCTCCTCCATAATAACCCATGCTTCACTGACAGCCTGGGCTCTAAGTAACTAGACAGCCTCCTCCATAATAACCCATGCTTCACTGACAGCCTGGGCTCTAAGTAACTAGACAGCCTCCTCCATAATAACCCATGCTTCACTGACAGCCTGGGCTCTAAGTATCTAGACAGCCTCCTCCATAATAACCCATGCAGCACACCTCTAGTCCTCAGGGATTGATGCGTCTGCTGCTTCTCATTGTTAGCTTTCAATCATCACCCGATTAAGGCCTGGGAAAACTGGAGAATTGATCCTGTTTAACTTAAATCATTTAAGTGTAGAAGCAAGACCAAAACATATGGCCTCCAGGGATGGAGCGATGCACTGCTGGCTAAATCCCTCCTCACTGATAGGATGCCTGTGATGGGTAGCGCAATGAGCTTGACCAGAGAGACAGCATTTAAATCCCAGGAGTCTGCCTGCTTTCCTATACTGGCACGCAAAGCGATTAAATGTAAGCATTATAACTTACAATACTTGTTAGAATACTGTACACCCTTCAGTTGGTTAGCAGTAGCTCCCTTCAGATGACTAGCAGTAGCTCCCTTCAGTTGGCTAGCAGTAGCTCCCTTCAGTTGGCTAGCAGTAGCCCCCTTCAGTTGGTTAGCAGTAGCCCCCTTCATTTGGCTAGCAGTAGCCCCCTTCAGGTGGCTAGCAGTAGCTCCCTTCAGTTGGCAAGCAGTAGCTCCCTTCAGTTGGTTAGCAGTAGCTCCCTTCAGTTGGTTTGCAGTAGCTCCCTTCAGTTGGTTTGCAGTAGCTTCCTTCAGTTGGTTAGCAGTAGCCCCCTTCAGGTGGCTAGCAGTAGCTCCCTTCAGTTGGTTAGCAGTAGCTCCCTTCAGTTGGTTAGCAGTAGTGCCCTTCAGTTGGCTAGCAGTAGTGCCCTTCAGTTGGCTAGCAGTAGCTTCCTTCAGTTGGCTAGCAGTAGCCCCCTTCAGTTGGTTAGCAGTAGCTCCCTTTTAGTGGTCTTAGATTGGGGTAATAGGTAAACAATTGAGAGATGTTCAGAAGATCATATTTGAGATCGATAACTTAAGGCATCAATAGAGGGTTGTACTTTAAAAGTCAGGGCCAAAACGCTGAATGCAACGTATTGATTTGGTTTCAAACTTTAGAGCTAAATCAAGACAGAAGGTTCAAAATATATCTATCTCCCCATGGATTTATCATGTCTTTGACGGTTTGAATTACTGCTGGTGGCTAGATACTGTATTAAAGTATTGGCATCTCTAACATTATCCACCCCTCAATCGACCTCTTCTGGGTCAGGGAGCTGGCGTTTTACAGCAGGACAGAGTTGGTCTGTGGCTGATTTTCACTGGATCAGAGCTTAGTTTAGCACAGATGTCAAGACACGAGAGGAGAAGGTCCCCCGACTCACCCATTTGGCTAATCGTCAGCCTAATATGCTTCTCACTGAGCCTATGGAAACTGCAGAATAGATGGGTAGAGTATCAACTGTACTGATCACGAGTCAGACGCTAAAGCTCCTTTTTTGAGGGCTTTGGTTTGAGGTAGGGTATGGGCCTGCCACCCTGAAGTGAAATGAAAGAGTTTTACTGAACAATACTGGTGCCTGTTTCTCCCTATGTTCTCAAATAGCAGTTATACAGTACACCTGCAGACAGAGTTAGTTAGGTACCTTATAAAAATGTCTGTGTGATCAATTACATATCAAACCTCGGTCAGCTGCATGATTCGAGACTGCATTATACCCTTGAGCTGTAGCCTAGGCACTTTACACTGCCTTGATGTACATCTCTACCTCAAATACCTCGTATCTCTACACATTGATAAGCTACAGTCCCTGTATACACAGTGCATTCGGAAAGTATTCAGACCCCTTGACTTTTTCCACATTTTGTTACAATGCAGCCTTATTCTAAAATTGATTAAATTATTGTTTTTCCTCATACGTCTACACACAATACCCCATAATGACAAAGCGAAAACAGAAATATCTTATTAACATAAGTATTCAGACCCTTTACTATGAGACTCTACATTGAGCTCAGGTGCATCCTGTTTCTATTGATCATCCTTGTTTCTACAACTTGATTGGAGTCCACCTGTGGTAAATTCAATTGATTTGACATGATTTGGAAAGGCACACAACTGTCTATATAAGGTCCCACAGTTGACAGTGCATGTCAGAGCAAAAAAACAAGCCATGAGGTCGAAGGAATTGTCCATAGAGCTCCGAGACAGGATTGTGTCGAGGCACAGATCTGGGGAAGGGTACCAACATTTCTGCAGCATTGAAGGACCCCAAGAACACATCATTCTTAACTGGAAGAAGTTTGGAACACCCGGATATATCTTATGTTTCACCGAGACTTGGCTGAACGACGACAGGGATAATATAGAGCTGGCTGGTTTCTCCGTGTATCGGCATGACAGAGCATCTACGTCTGGTAAGACGAGGGGCGGGGGTGTGTGTCTATTTGTCAATAACTGCTGGTGCTCGATGTCTAATATTAAAGAAGTCTCGCGGTATTGCTCGCCTGAGGTAGAATACCTCATGATAAGCTGTAGAACACACTATCTACCGAGAGAGTTCTCATCTATATTATTTGTAGACGTCTATTTACCACCACAAACCAATGCTGGCACTAAAACCGCACTCAACGAGCTGTATATCGCCATAAGCAAACAAGAAAATGCTCATCCAGAGGCGGTGCTCCTAGTGGCCGGGGTCTTTAATGCAGGAAAACTTAAATCTGTTTCACCTAATTTCTACCAGCTTGTCACATGTGCAAGCAGATTAAAACAAACTCTAGACCACCTTTACTTCACACACAGAGACGCGTACAAAGCTCTCCCTCGTCCTCCATTTGGCAAATCTGACCAAATCTGTCAGTGTAGTGTGAGTGTGTGTATATAACGTGTATATACAAGACTATTCTTGTGATTGTGCGTAGTGTCAGTGCAGATAGTCTGGGTAACCATTAATGAACTATTTAGCAGCCTTATGTCTTTAGGTTAGATTCTGTCTCTCCGGACTTGTTTGTCCGAGAGCCGATGCTCCAGTACCATTTGCCAGACGGTTGCAGAGTGAAAAGTCTATGGCTTGGGTGGCTCGAGACTTTGGCCATTTTTCGGGCCTTCCTCTGGCACCGCTTGATATTGAGGTCCTGGATGGTAGGGAACACCCTCTGTAGTGCTTTGCAGTCAAGGGTGGTGCATTTGCCATACCAAGCAGTGATGCAGCCAGTCAAGATGCTCTCGATGGTGCAGCTGTGTAACCTTTTGAGGATGTGAGTGCCCATGCCAAATCTTTTCAGCTTTCTGAGGGGGAAGAGGCGCTGTTGTGCCCTTATCAAAATTGCGCCGGAAGAAATGGCAGCAGCACATTTGTAAACAACAGCTAGTGCACGAAATCTAAGGAAGTCTCTAGATTTTGCTCGCCTGAAGTAGAGTGTCTTGTGATAAAATGCAGACCACACTATTTGCCAAGAGAGTTTTTAGCTAAACTTTTCGTGGCTGTTTATTTACCACCACAGACAGATGCTGGCACTGAGACCACACTCAGTCAGCTGTATAAGGAAATAAGCAAACAGGAAACCGCTCACCCAGAGGCGGCGCTCCTAGTGGCCGGAGACTTTAATGCAGGGAAACGGAAATCAGATCTACCTCATTTCTATCAACATGTTAAATGTGCAACCAGAGAAAAATCTAGATCACCTGTACTCCACACACACAGACGCGTACAAAGTTCTCCCTTGCCCTCCATTTGGTAAATCCGACCACAATTCTATCCTCCTGATTCCTGCATTCAAGCTGAAATTAAAGCAGGAAGCACCAGTGACTCGGTCTAATAAAAAGTGGTCAGATGAAGCAGATGCTAAACTACAGGACTGTTTTGCTATCACAGACTGGAACGTGTTCCGTGATTCTTCCGATGGCATTGAGGAGTACACCACATCAGTCACTGGCTTTATCAATAAGTGCATCGAGAACGTCATCCCCACAGTGACGGTACGTACATACCCGAACCAGAAGCCATGGATTACAGATAACATTCTCACTGAGCTAAAGGGTAGAGCTGCCGCTTTCAAGGTGCGGGACTCTAACCCGGAAGCTTATAAGAAATCATGCTATGCCCTCCAACGAACCATCAAACAGGCAAAGCGTCTACAGGCAAAGCGTCAGATGGATTACCAGGACGTGTGCTCCGGGCATGTGCTGACCAACTGGCAGGTGTCTTCACTGACATTTTCAACATGTCCCTGATTGAGTCTGTAATACCAACATGTTTCAAGCAGACCACCATAGTCCCATTGCCCAAGAACACGAAGGCAACCTGCCCAAATGACTACAGACACTTAGCACTCACGTCCGTAGCCATGAAGTGATTTGAAAGGCTTGTAATGGCTCACATCAACACCATTATCCTAGAAACCCTAGACCTACTCCAATTTGCATACCGCCCAAACAGATCCACAGATGATGCAATCTCTATTGCACTCCACACTGCCCTTTCCCACCTGGACAAAAGGAACACCTACGTGAGAATGCTATTCATTGACTACAGCTCAGCGTTCAACACCATAGTACCCTCAAAGCTCATCACTAAGCTAAGGATCCTGGGACTCAACACCTCCCTCTGCAACTGGATCCTGGACTTCCTGACGGGCCGCCCCCCAGGTGGTGAGGGTAGGTAGCAACACATCTCCCACGCTGATCCTCAACACTGGAGCCCCTCAGGGGTGCATGTTCATTCCCCTCCTGTACTCCCTGTTCACTCACGACTGCGTGGCCAGGCACGACTACAACACCACAACGTTAAGTTTGCAGACGACACAACAGTGGTAGGCCTGATCACCGACAACGATGAGACAGCCTAAATGAAGGGCTTGTTAGTAAGCCTTTCCCTGTAAGGTGAATACAACACGTTGTATTCGGCGCACGTGACAAATAAACTTTGATTTGATCTTGACTGTGCAAGTTTTTCTGAATAACGATAAGTCCTTAGTGATGTGGACGCCAAAGGAACTTGGCAGTCAGAGTGCATGTTAGCTGCAGGGGAAAGGCTAGTTGCTCCCAAAGCTGGTGCTACAGGATATATATTAGTCTCCAGATACAGATTTAATCCACGCACTGCAGACATGTAAATGGCTGGCCTACATCGGAGCCGCTAGGCTTCTCTGCGTCCGGTAAATCACACAGACAGATGGTCAGTGGAGAGAGGGGCCGTGAACTGAACCGCTACGAAAATTCAGTTCTACACACATATACCGCATCATAACAATCAACACCAATGATCCTACATAGATGCACACACTGTATACACCCCCGCACACACACAGACTGGCACACACACTGACTACAGAACTAGACACAGTACACACACACAGACTGGCACACACACTGACTACAGAACTAGACACAGTACACACACACACAGACTGGCACACACACTGACTACAGAACTAGACACAGTACACACACACACAGACTGGCACACACACTGACTACAGAACTAGACACAGTACACACACACACAGACTGGCACACACACTGACTACAGAACTAGACACAGTACACAGACAGACAGACACAGACAGACACAGACAGACACAGACAGACACAGACAGATACAGACAGACAGACACATACAGACACAGCCAGCCAGACAGACAGACAGAGCCAAACAGACAGACAGACAGACAGACAGACAGACACAGCCAGACACATACAGACACAGACATAGATCAGACAGGCACACATACAGACACAGCCAGACATATACAGACACAGCCAGACAGATCCAGACAGACACATACAGACACATACAAAGATCAGACAGCCAGACATATACAGACACAGCCAGACATATACAGACACAGCCAGACATATACAGACACAGCCAGACAGACCCAGACAGACCCAGACAGACCCAGACAGACCCAGACAGACACAGCCAGACACAGCCAGACACACACAGACATAGATCAGACAGGCACACATACAGACACAGCCAGACATATACAGACAGACCCAGACAGACACATACAGACACAGACAAAGATCAGACAGCCAGACATATACAGACACAGCCAGACATATACAGACACAGCCAGACATATACAGACACAGCCAGACAGACCCAGACAGACACAGACAGGCACAGACAGGCACAGACAGGCACATATACAGACCCGACAGACCCAGACAGACAGACCCAGACAGACCCAGACAGACACAGACATAGATCAGACAGGCACACAAACAGACCAACATACAGACCTGGAACTTGCAAACAATCCGTATTTCTTTGACCTGGACACCCTCTCATAATGTCAGTATTGAGAAGCAAAAAAAATAGAGCATCAATGTAAAAGATGTGGAGGCCTGCAGTTCCAATCCTTTTATGACTAAAGGAAGATTGATGATCATAGAACAGACATTTGGCCCACAAACACCCACTATTTCTCTATGGTCTCTAGTCTGACCCATTTCTAAGACTAGAAATAGAGTCTGAGATGTGTGGATGTACTTCAAAGGCAACATTTGGTCTTGAAATGTACAGAGCACATACACGGAATTGCAAAGACCAAACTCCCTCCTAAATCCCTCGTTAAACATATATATGCTGTGTACTCAGGTACGTAGGAGGTACACATTCACATGCACACGCATGAACACATATGTGACATTCCAAACTTCATTAAACATGTACAGGTATACTCTACATCACACATGTACGCAGACATGTACACACTTAACTCAAACTGTTGAAGCATTTTTTTTGTAGTAACCTAATATGCTAGTTTCAGTGTGATTTATATAACCAGCATTAGCCTTTTGAGAGAGAGAGAAAGAGAAAGAGAGAGAGAGAGAGAGGGAGAGAAATCAAAATCTGAGCTAATTAAAATGTCATGTGCATAATTTTTTATACATCTGATTTATGTGTAGTTGGTTTATGGCTTTAAATAGTTCTCTAAAAACTGCCTGATCATATCGCAAAGCCAGGTTTCAGCACCACGGACAGCTCCGCCCATGAGTGTATTTACATTAGACAGACCAACATTTTGGGATCCCATTATCTACTTTATTCAGATTAAATCAATAATAACTAGAATATGGGTAGACATAATGTATTGGTTGCTAAATTGTCAATCTGATTTGAGGTATTCCAAAGACATTGTTTGCATTCTGAGGACTCTAAAAAAACACCATGAAATATTAATTGTACAACAATACCTGGACACGACCGTGTGCCCATTCCACAATGCAGTCCTTATCGCTATACTCATCCATGTGAGAAGTGTCCAGTCACCATGTGAGAAGTGTCCAGTCACCATGTGAGAAGTGTCCAGTCACCATGTGAGAAGTGTCCAGTCACCATGTGAGAAGTGTCCAGTCACCATGTGAGAAGTGTCCAGTCACCATGTGAGAAGTGTCCAGTCACCATGTGAGAAGTGTCCAGTCACCATGTGAGACGTGTCCAGTCAACATGTGAGAAGTGTCCAGTCACCATGTGAGAAGTGTCCAGTCACCATGTGAGATATGTCCAGTCACCATGTGAGAAATGTCCAGTCACCATGTGAGAAAGGTCCAGTAACCATGGGAGACGTGCCCAGTCACCATGTGAGAAGTGTCCAGTCATCCATGTGAGATGTGTCAAATATAAGAGACTATGATATTCTCTGTCAGTTATCACGTGTCTAATGAATACAGTTAAGGCTGGCGTCTGTAGAGAAAGATAAGTGTCTTCCTCTCCCACTGACTGACACACATCAATATGACCAGGAAATCAAAGTAATTCCATATCCATTTGTATGAAGAAAAATGTGATATATTAAAAATGTATTTTTAAAAAAGCAGAGCGTGCCTCGACAGAGAAGCTGAAAAAGATCATGAAAGATTGTGTTGAAAGTCAGTTGATCTGCCCAAAAAAAGAGACGTTGGTTTTATGGGTCAGTGAGGTTGTTAATCTCGGGACAATCGTAGACGCGTGGCGCGTCTCCTGAACGGTTTACATTCTGAAGAGGTCAGATTTCGAGGCCACATCTCTACAAGTAGAGAGACAGACAATTGGAGCATGACTTGGAGCTGTTATCCTGTTCACGTTGGAGTATTTAAAACAAGGCTGGTCTGTTGGATGAACAACCCTTCTATATCTCAGGTGTGACATCAGTGATGGTATTGCAAAAGGAGAACAGCTGCCTATCCATCTACGTGCAATTACAATTACCCTGCCTGTGGCTTCTTGTTCCTCACAGCTGCAATGGGCTGATTTGAGGTATTCCAAAATGATCGAACAAAGATTTGAAGATGTGATTAGAATTCTGAGACCTCATAGCAACTTTTTTCTTCGTCCCTTAAAGTTGTAAAAATCCTTGCTAATCCTCCTCTCTCTCCATCCAGACGGTGTCTCAGAATGGGTGGACGGTATTGAATTGCTATGGAAAGGAAAAGTTTCGTACTGTGCAGTGCTCAAAGGAACGTGTCAATAGACCATGTCCCAGCATGGAACATTCTGCCCAGAGCATTCAATCACAACAGCAACAGCAGCAGCAGCAGCAGCAGCAATATTACTATACAGTGCCTCTGGAAAATATTCAGACCCCTTGATTTTGTCCACATTTTGTTAAGTTACAGCCTTATTCCAAAATTGATTAAATAGTTTTTCCCCCTCATCAATCTACACACAATAACACATAATGACAAAGCAAAAACATTTTTACATGATTTCCCCCCAAAATGTATTCCAAATAAAAAACGGAAATATGACATTTACATAAGTATTCAGACCATTTACTCAGTACTTTGTTGAAGCAGATTTGGCAGCGATTACAGCATTGAGTCTTCTTGGGTACAACGTTTCAAGCTGGGCACACCTGTATTTGGGGAGTTTCTACCATTCTTCTCTACATATTCTCTCAAGTTCTGTCAGGTTGGATGGGGAGTGTTGCTGCAGGTCTCTCCAGAGATGTTCGATTGGGTTCAAGTCCGGGCTCTTGCTGGGCCGCTCAAGGACATTCAAATACTTGTCCTGAAGCCACTCCTGCGTTGTCTTGGCTGTGTGCTGAGGGTCGTTGTCCTTTTGGAAGGTGAACCTTCACCCCCAGTCTGAGTTCCTGAGGGCTCTGGAGCAGATTTTCATCTCTCTGTACTTTGCTCAGTTCATCTTTCCCTCAATCCTGACTAGTCTCCCAGTCCCTGCCGCTGAAAAACGACCCCACAACATGATGCTGCCACCACCATGCTTCTCCGTAGGGATGGTGCCAGGTTTCCTCCAGACGTGACGCTTGGCATTCAGGCCAAAGAGTTCAATCTTGGTTTCATCAGAACAGAGAATCTTGTTTCTTATGGTCTGAGTCCTATAGGTGCCTTTTGGCAAACTCCAAGCAGGCTGGCATGCGCCTTTTACTGAGGAGTGGCTTCCGTACGGCCAATCTACCATAAAGCCCTGATGGGTGGAGTGCTGCAGAGATGGTTGTTTTTCTGGAAGTTTCTCCCATCTCCACAGAGGAACTCTAGTGCTCTGTCAGAGTGACCATCGGGTTCTCGGTCACCTTGACCATGGCCCTTCTCCCCCGATTGCTCAGTTTAGCCGGGTGGCCAGCTCTGGGAAGAGTCTTGGTGGTTCCAAACTTCTTCCAGTTAAGAATGATGGAGGCCGCTTTGTTCTTGGGGACCTTCAATGCTGCATAAATGTTTAAGTACCCTTCCCCAGATCTGTGCCTCGACACAATCCTGTCTCAATTCTACGGACAATTCCTTCGACCTCATGGCTTGGTTTTTGCTCTGACATGCACTGTCAACTGTGGAACCTTACATAGACAGTTGTGTGCCTTTTCAAATCATGTCCAATCAATTGAATTTACCACAGGTGGACTCCAATCAATTTGTAGAAACATCTCAAGAATGATCAATGGAAACAGGATGCACCTGAGCTCAATCTCATAGCAAAGGGTCTGAATACTTATGTAAATAAGGTATTTCTGTTTTTTTTGTTTTTTGTACATTTGTTACAATTTCCCCCCCAAAAATTCACATAGTTATTATGGGGTATTGTGATGTCATAATGGGGTATTGTGTGTAGATTGCTGAGGACATTGTTTTTATTGGATCCATTTTAGAATAAGGCTGTAACGTAACAAAATGTGGAAAAAGTCAAGGGATCTGAATACTTTCCGAATGCACTGTACCATAGGACACAGTTGAGTGACATAAGTCATAATATTACCTGTTCAAACCGTTCAACAGTATATACAGTAGCTATGGTGAACAGACCCAAATGTATCATTTTGTTTACTGGGCAGATTTGATAGCTCCAGTGGATAGGGATTTCCATTGCATTGCAGTTTCAGTCATAGCCTATTGGTAAAAATCCATTCCAAGACGAAACATGTATCTGTTGCTTTAAAGTACTTTTATTCAGTGGATCCTACACTTACATTTTAGTAATTTAGCAGCCACTCTTTTCCAGAGCCACTTACAGGAGCAATTAGGGTTGAGTGCTCAAGGGCACAGACAGATGTTTCACCTCGTCGGCTCAGAGATTCGAACCAGCGACCTTTTGGATTTTAGCTCCACAGAGGATTAGAGTCCCCAGAGGATTTTAGCTCCACAGAGGATTAGATTCCCCAGAGGATATTAGCTCCACAGAGGATTAGAGTCCCCAGAGGATTTTAGCTCCACAGAGGATTAGAGTGCCCAGAGGATTTTAGCTCCACAGATAAATGATTAGACTGTATTAGGGATTTAAATACTGTACGTGTGTAACGATCTTCGTTGGAAGAAAGAGAGGAGGACTAAAGCGCAGCGTGGTAAGTGTTCATGATGAATATTTAATGGAACAAAACTGAACACTGAAATACAAAACAATAAAGTGAACGAACTAAAACCAAAACATTTCCGTGTGGAACACACAGACACGGAAGACAACCACCCACGAAACCCAGGTGGAAAAAGGCTACCTAAGTATGATTCTCAATCAGAGACAACTAACGACACCTGCCTCTGATTGAGAATCATACCAGGCCAAACTAAAAAAGCAACATAGAAAAACGAACATAGGATAACCCACCCAACTCACGCCGACCATACTAAAACAAAGAAATAACAAAAGAACTAAGGTCAGTATGTGACAACGTGGCTCACACATTCCTCCAGCTAAATCGAGACAAGACCAATGTACTTATTGTTGGAGCCAAAGCACAGAGAGAGAATCTGGCCGCACATTTTAATTCACAGGCAATAAAGATAAAACACCAGGTACAAAACCCAGGTGTAATTTTAGATTCTGAACTCAATTTCAAATCACACATTAGGAATGTGACCAAAATATATTTTTACCACAGGAGGAACATTGCCAAGGTGCGGCTATTTCTCTCTCTTGTTACAAGCAGGCTTGACTACTGTAATGCTCTTCTGTCTGGTCTACCAAAGAAAGCCATTGGTCAACTACAAAACATACAGAATGCTGCAGCACAGGTACTGACCAAGACCGAACAGAGAAACACATTACACCGGTTTTACGGTCTCTGCACTGGCTGCCTATGAGTTTTAGAAATAATTTAAAGGTTCTTCTATTGGTTTTTAAATCAATCCACGATTATGCAACCCTAAACACGCCAGACATGCTTTTAAGTTATGTACGCAGTAGGTCACTCAGGTCCTCTGGCACTGGCCTTTTAACTATCCCAAAGCCTAGGACCAAGAGGCATGGAGAGGCAGCCTTTAGTTATGATGCCCCCAGTCTCTGAAATAGCCTGCCAGAGAACCTGAGGGGGACCAAGAGGCATGGAGAGACAGCCTTTAGTTACTATGCCCCCAGCCTCTGGAATAGTCTGCCAGAGAACCTGAGGGGGGCTGAAACTGTGGACATATTTAACATGGATCTTAAAACACACCTTTTTAGCTTTGGTTTTCTTTAGGGTGATTTTGTTGATTTTTATTATTTAGTTTTTTTATCATATGTTTTTTTGTGTAGTAAATATTTCAGTTTATATTTATATATATTTTTTTTTCCCTGTGAAGTGCATTGAGTTGCATTCATGTCTGAAATGTGCTATATAACTAAAGCTTGATTTGATTTGGTTACTGGGTCAATGCTCTTAACCGATAGGCTACCTTCCATTTGATTTCATTTGGTTACTGGGTCAATGCTCTTAACCGATAGGCTACCTTCCATTTGATTTGATTTGGTTACTGGGTCAATGCTCTTAACCGATAGGCTACCTTCCATTTGATTTGATTTGGTTACTGGGTCAATGCTCTTAACCGATAGGCTACCTTCCATTTGATTTGGTTACTGGGTCAATGCTCTTAACCGATAGGCTACCTTCCATTTGATTTGATTTGGTTACTGGGTCAATGCTCTTAACCGATAGGCTACCTTCCATTTGATGGAAAACTATGAATGGATGAATACTTTGTCTGATCTATTGTTCAGGTAGTTGCAGTCAAGGGAAATTGATTCCTTGCAGTTGATTGTCCTTGGATCAATACAGTAATTAAAACAGGGAATTGATTGGAAATGGGCACTCGTTTTAAAGCTGGCAGTACAAATGTTACCATTCAGCTCTGCTATGCACGCAGATAATGATCTAATATCTATGAAATAAACTGACTCACCTTCTTTTTTTCTGAAGACATAATGCCATCATCTTTGCACCAAAATAACTTGTTCTGCTCACCCATCTGTTCAAGCATTTCTGTCGTTATATGACAGTCATGGCAGGTTCTCATTTTTTAAAATGTAACCTTTATTTAACTAGGCAAGTCAGTTAAGAACAAATTCTTACTTACAAAGACAGCCTACCGTGGAACAGTGGGTTAACTGCCTTGTTCAGGGGCAAAACAACAGATTGTTTACTTTGTCAGCTCAGGGATTCAATCCAGCAACCTCTCGGTTACTGCCTCTACACTCTAACCACTAGACTACCTACTGCCTCTACACTCTAACCACTAGGCTACCTACCTCCCCTACGCTCTAACCACTAGGCTACCTACCTCCCCTACACTCTAACCACTAGACTACCTGCTGCCTCTACACTCTAACCACTAGACTACCTACTGCCTCTACACTCTAACCACTAGACTACCTACTGCCTCTACACTCTAACCACTAGGCTACCTACCACCTCAACGCTCTAACCACTAGGCTACCTACCACCCCTACACTCTAACCACTAGGCTACCTACTGCCTCTACACTCTAACCACTAGGCTACCTGCCACCCCTACGCTCTAACCACTAGGTTACCTACCACCCCTACACTCTAACCACTAGGCTACCTACCACCCCTACACTCTAACCACTAGGCTACCTACCACCCCTACACTCTAACCACTAGGCTACCTACTGCCTCTACACTCTAACCACTAGACTACCTACTGCCTCTACACTCTAACCACTAGGCTACCTACCACCCCTACGCTCTAACCACTAGGCTACCTACCACCCCAACGCTCTAACCACTAGGCTACCTACCACCCCTACACTCTAACCACTAGGCTACCTACCACCCCTACACTCTAACCACTAGGCTACCTACCACCCCTACACTCTAACCACTAGGCTACCTGCCACCCCTAAAGACCTCATACAGGTCATGAACTCTCAATTAAAAGGATAGGTCACTCAAATTACAAAATGACATATTCTTTACCCTGTAAGAAGAAGTCTAGGGACAACCCATGCGTTGGTTTAGTTTCCCTGGGACTGTTTCCACATGCTAACGTTTTAGCATTTTGTGGCACAAATCCTGCTCAAGTCATGGGCTCGATATTAGCATTTCTCGCACATGATGTTAAAATCATCTATAAGTGAACTTTCTTGAGCTTCTCAATCAATTAGAGAGACTTTCAAATGATTTTGACACGATGCGGCCAAAAATGCTAACATCGATCCCGTGACCATTAGCACGTGGAAACAGAGAAACTAAAACCAAAGCATGGATTGCGGTCAAACCTTGTCCACAGAAATCAATGTGTCACACTATAATTCAGAATTTGGTTGATCTATCCCTTTAACACATTCAGCTATAGTGTTTCTCATACAGAGCGAGAACAGTTGGGGTTGCTTTTCCCATCTCGCTGCGAAGCCCTGTGGCGTAACTGCCGTGTTATCATGGGTGTTGTTCATGTGTCAGAGTTTGAAGGCTGATAGGCCATCTGCTTAAATGCTTTGCAGCACCGTGATGAGTTTCCATTAGCTGTTGCTAATGGCACAAACCTGAGGTAGTCATACATATTGCCTGAATAACCTCTAGATTATCAGAAGATTGTTTTAAATGGATTTATAAGTACTGTATTTAACTTTCAGTAAACTAAACACTAGTGCTAATTACTCACAGCTTGTCAGCTATATAGTTAAAGTAAGACCATCGATGGAATTTGTTCTTTGTTAAAAAGATACTGTACAGAAGTCTGTAACACTGGAGGGCATCATTAACAAGCGACACATATGGCAGCAACACTATGAGTCGCAATTCATCACCCAGTGTACGCGTATTCACACAAGCACACGCACTCACACGCACACACACACACACACGTGTGGACTTGAGTGATATACTGTAACTTAACCCCTGATCTACAGTGAATCATTTTCCGTATGTTTTCGAACTGTGGCGTCAGATGTCTTCCTAACTCTGATGTCTGTGTTGATAACTCTGATGTCTGTCTTCCTAACTCTGTCTGTGTTGATAACTCTGATGTCTGTGTTGATAACTCTGATGTCTGTGTTGATAACTCTGATGTCTGTGTTGATAACTCTGATGTCTGTGTTGATAACTCTGATGTCTCTGTTGATAACTCTGATGTCTGTGTTGATAACTCTGATGTCTGTGTTGATAACTCTGATGTCTGTGTTGATAACTCTGATGTCTGTGTTGATAACTCTGATGTCTGTGTTGATAACTCTGATGTCTGTGTTGATAACTCTGATGTCTGTATTGATAACTCTGATGTCTGTGTTGATAACTCTGATGTCTGTGTTGATAATTCTGTCCTGCTTTAAATGACATGCAGCTTATAAAGGCTTCCATAAAGCCTTCATAAACACTACACAAATGTGTTACAAATCATCTATAGCCATATGTCATGCTTTATAAACGGTTCATAAATGTGTCAAATGTGACATAACCACTCCAGCCACTTTAATAATGGGAAAATTGATGTAATCAACTTATCACAAGCCACTTTATATATAATGTTTACATACCCTACATTACTCATCTCATATGTATATACTGTATGCTATACCATCTACTGCATCTTGCCATCTTGATGTAATGTATCACTAGCCACTTTATATATAATGTTTACATACCCTACATTACTCATCTCATATGTATATACTGTATGCTATACCATCTACTGCATCTTGCCATCTTGATGTAATGTATCACTAGCCACTTTATATATTATGTTTACATACCCTACATTACTCATCTCATATGTATATACTGTACGCTATACCATCTACTGTATCTTGCCATCTTGATGTAATGTATCACTGGCCACTTTAAACAATGCCACTTCATATGTTTACATACCCTACATTACTCATCTCATATGTATATACTGTACTCTATACTATCTACTGCATCTTGCCTATGCCGTGCGGCCATCGCTCATTTATATATTTTTATGTACATATTGGTATTCATTCCTTTACACTTGTGTGTATAAGGTAGTTGTTGTGGAATTGTTAGGTTATATTACTTGTTAGATATTACTGCATGGTCGGAACTAGAAGCACAAGCATTTCGCTACAATTTGATAACTCACTATGTCAAATATGACATAAACATTGTGCTTTATAAAGGGTGGCATAAGCACAGCTTAATAAAGGCCTTATAAATCATATTCAATTGAGGCTTCACAAAGCATTTATAACCCTGTCATGCATCTTGGTAGAGGATTGCAATGACAGGATATTGTGTTTGATTCCCAGGACCATCCATACGTAAAAATGTATTCACGCATGACTGCAAATCGCTTTGGATAAAAGCATCTCCTAAATTGTATATATTATAAAACGTCAACAGTGAAGAGGCGACTCCAGGATGTTGGCCTTCTCGGCAGAGTTGCAAAGAAAAATACATATCTCAGACTGGCCAATAAAAAGAAAAGATTAAGAACACAGACACTGGATAGAGGAACTCTGCCTAGAAGGCCAGCATCCCGGAGTTGCCTCTTCACTGTTGACGTTGAGACTGGTGATTTGCGAGTACTATTTAATGAAGCTGCCAGTTGAGGACTTGTGAGGCATCTGTTTCTCAAACTAGATACTCTAATGTACTTGTTCTCCTGCTCAGTTGTGCACCAGGGCCTCCCACTCCTCTTTCTATTCTGGTTAGAGACAGTTTGCGCTGTTCTGTGAAGAGAGTAGTACACAGCGTTGTACAAGAGCTTCAGTGTCTTGGCAATTTCTCACATGGAATATTCTTCATTTCTCAGAACAAGAAATAGACTGACGAGTTTCAGAAGAAAGTTCTTTGTTTCTAGCCATTTTGAGTCTGTAATCGAACCCACAATGCTGATACTCCAGATACTCAACTAGTCTAAAGAAAGCCAGTTTTATTGAATCTTTAATCAGCACACAGTTTTCAGCTGTGCTAACATAATTGCAAAAGGGTTTTCTAATGATCAATTAGCCTTTTAAAAGGATAAACTTGGATTAGCTAACACAACGTGCCATTGGAACACAGGAGGGAAGGTTGCTGATAATGGGCCTCTGTACGCCTATGTAGATATTCCATAAAATAATCAGCCGTTTCCAGCTACAATAGTCATTTCCAACATCAACAATATCTACATTGTATTTCTGATCAATTTGATGTTATTTTAATGGACAAAAAATGTGCTTTTCTTTCAAAAGCAACGACATTTCTAAGTGACAACAAACTTTTGAACGGTAGTGTAAAAACCTAATTTAATGCAATTTTCAATTAACTTCAACAAATATGAGTCATTGTTAATGTTTACACAACTTTTTTTCATATATCATTGACACTTTTCTTCTTTTACTTCTTTTTGCAAAACAAGTAAATTAACCTTTATTTATTGTCATTTAAATTAGTTTGTAGTAGTTCAGTGTTGAGTTAGAGTGCATGTGTTGCTACCGGAATAGTTATTTCAAGTAATATCGGTGACTTCACAGGAATTGCTAGCTAGCCAAAATTTTGCTAACTAGCAGGCTCAGCTAAATACAAATTCCCCTAGATACAGCCACGTCTCATCATCACGTCATGATATTTGTAAATGAAAGAAGAATATAATAATAGGAATTGAATGGAGTTTCTCATCTTCCTATTTAGAGTTTCTGGCGCAGCACAGAAATGCTCTCAGCCAGGTGTGACAAAGACATTTCCTAACAGACCTGCTAACTTTCTTTGTTGTTATTTTTAAGGTTGGAACCAATATGCAGTACCTCCAGCAGACAGAGAGGCAAGAACCAATCGTCCGCCCGCTCAGGGACAAGCTACACTGTTCACAGACCTGTGTAATGTTCAATGTAATTGAATTGCTGGACTTTTTGAAACTTTATGTATTTGTATTGTTTTAAAGAATGTACAAATAAAAGGAAATGTACGGTTTGAACATGTCTTTAATGTTAATTTGTTTTGATCTGTTTGTGTAAGTGTTAATATATGTGTGTTTTCATCATTTAGCCTTTATGTATACGTTATGAATGACCAAAGGGGTCTGACTTCAAATGAAGTACAGCCTCATGTGATATAAGGCATTTAAATATGTATTATGAATGACCAAAGGGGTCTGACTTCAAATGAAGTACAGCCTCATGTGATATAAGGCATTTAAATATGTATTATGAATGACCAAAGGGGTCTGACTTCAAATGAAGTACAGCCTCATGTGATATAAGGCATTTAAATATGTATTATGAATGACCAAAGGGGTCTGACTTCAAATGAAGTACAGCCTCATGTGATATAAGGCATTTAAATATGTATTATGAATGACCAAAGGGGTCTGACTTCAAATGAAGTACAGCCTCATGTGATATAAGGCATTTAAATATGTATTATGAATGACCAAAGGGGTCTGACTTCAAATGAAGTACAGCCTCATGTGATATAAGGCATTTAAATATGTATTATGAATGACCAAAGGGGTCTGACTTCAAATGAAGTACAGCCTCATGTGATATAAGGCATTTAAATATGTATTATGAATGACCAAAGGGGTCTGACTTCAAATGAAGTACAGCCTCATGTGATATAAGGCATTTAAATATGTATTATGAATGACCAAAGGGGTCTGACTTCAAATGAAGTACAGCCTCATGTGATATAAGGCATTTAAATATGTATTATGAATGACCAAAGGGGTCTGACTTCAAATGAAGTACAGCCTCATGTGATATAAGGCATTTAAATATGTATTATGAATGACCAAAGGGGTCTGACTTCAAATGAAGTACAGCCTCATGTGATATAAGGCATTTAAATATGTATTATGAATGACCAAAGGGGTCTGACTTCAAATGAAGTACAGCCTCATGTGATATAGTGTCTTTATGGACGTGTTATTAATGACCGAATGTGTCTCACTTCAAACTAAGTATTACAGGACATGAAGTGTCAGTAAATAGGTTATTAACGCACTGCTGAGTTATGCAGGTTCTCTCTCATGATCCACAGGTTGCTTGGGTGTGAGACATATTTAGATGGATGAATGGAACAACTGCAAAGCTTGTGTTTTGTGTGTGTGTGTGTGTTTGTGTTTGTGTTTGTGTGTGTGTGTGTGTGTGTTTTTGTGTGCGTGTGCTTTTGTGTGTGTGTGTGTGTGTGTGGTTTTGTGTGTGTGTGTGTTTTTGTGTGCGTGTGTTTTTGTGTGCGTGTTTTTGTGTCTGTGTGTGTGTGTGTGTGTTTTTGTGTGTGTGTGTGTTTTTGTGTGCGTGTGTTTTTGTGTCTGTGTGTGTGTTTTTGTGTGCGTGTGTTTTTGTGTGCGTGTGTTTTTGTGTCTGTGTGTGTGTGTGTTTTTGTGTGCGTGTGTTTTTGTGTGTGTGTGTGTGTGTGTGTCAGAACATATATGATTTGGAGTAGTCCTACAGTACCTGAGACTACCACATCAGGTGGTAGGATGGTGTGGTGTGGCTCTTCTGTTCCCATTCTGGAGACCAGGGCTTGATTACTACCTGTTACAATGGTGCCAACATGTTGTAACTGATCTTTCAGCAAGGGGAGTGGGTGAATGTGTCAAAGACCTGACTGGGCCCAGCACTATGCGGTTATGGCTCATAAATATTGTTGTGTGTGTGTTTGTGTACTGAGAAACATGTATCTTGGTTCCAGGAGAAAATGTCCTTGTGTTGGGGGCTTTCATCAAGGTAAGTGTTTCTTGGTGTGACGTCGTCCCCAGAGTATTGGTCACACAGCACATATAAGCCTGGGATACTAACCACTCAAAGTTGGCCTCAGTGGGATTGACCATAAAATTCTGTAGTGAACTGAGTAAAGTATTTGTCATTGTCACTACTTAACACAGTCAAAAAGTCAGAATTATTGCTAAACCCTGCCCATTTCCACAATAGATCTTCTTTAAATGTGATTTTAAACCTAACCCTAACTAATGAAGGCCAAGTGTAATGCTGGTCCACCAGACCTTCCGCGCATTTGGGCGTAAGAGTCTGGGAACTTGATTGGTTGTAATGTGAGTAACATGACATCACTTTAGAACATATGTCATCCTTCAGCACAACATGTCACCCTTTATAAAGCACATGTTTGTCGGGATGTATCACCGCCTGGTACGGCAACGGCCACCGCCCGCAAACGCAGGGCTTTCCAGAGGATGGTGTGGTCTGCACAACGCGTCATTGGGGGCAAACTACCTGCCCTCCAGGACACCTACAGCACCCGATGTCACAGGAAGTCCAAAAAGATCATCAAGGACATCAACCACCTGAGCCACAGCCTGTTCACCCCGCTATTGTCCAGAAGGCGAGGTCAGTACAGGTGCATCAAAGCTGTGACCGATAGAAGCTGCTTTTCAGTCTATCTCAAGGCCATCAGACTGTTAAACAGCCAACACTAACCGGCTTCCACCCTGTTACGTAACCTTTCACCTTAGAGGCTGCTGCTCCATATACGTAGACTTGAAATCACTGACCACTTTAATAATGGAACACTAGTCAAATCAAATCTATTTATATAGCCCTTCTTACATCAGCTGATATCTCAAAGTGCTGTACAGAAACCCAGCCTAAAACCCCAAACAGCAAGCAATGCAGGTGTAGAAGCACGGTGGTTAAGAAAAACTCCCTAGAAAGACCAAAACCTAGGAAGAAACCTAGAGAGTAACCAAGCTATGAGGGGTGGCCAGTCCTCTTCTGGCTGTGCCGGGTGGAGATTATAACAGAACATGGCCAAGATGTTCAAATGTTCATAAATGACCCGCATGGTCAAATAATAATAATCACAGTAGTTGTCGACAGGAGAAATAGTCCAGATGTAACAGACTGACCCTAGCCCCCCGACACAATAACTACTGCAGCATAAATACTGGAGGCTGAGACAGTCACTTTAATAATGTTTACATACTGCTATACTCATCTCATATGTATATACTGTATTCTATGCTACTGTATTTAGTCTATGCCACTCCGACATTGCTTATATATTCCTTAATTCTATTATTTTACTTTCAGGTTGTGAATGGTTAGATATTACTGCACTGTTGGAGCTAGAAACACTAGCATTTCGCTAGGTATTCTTATACTGTTGGAGCTAGAAACACTAGCATTTCGCTAGGTATTGCTATACTGTTGGAGCTAGAAACACTAGCATTTCGCTAGGTATTGCTATACTGTTGGAGCTAGAAACACTAGCATTTCGCTAGGTATTGCTATACTGTTGGAGCTAGAAACACTAGCATTTTGCTAGGTATTGCTATACTGTTGGAGCTAAAAACACTAGCATTTTGCTTCGATGTAGTTCTTCTGAAGACATTATAAAGGCTTTATTAGATGAACGTCATTTAAGGCAGGGCCGATAACTCCGAAGTCTGTATTGATACCTCAGATGTCTATATTGACACCCCCTCTGTTACGCCGCTGCTACTCTCCGCTGCTACTCTCTGTTATTATCTATGCATAGTCACTTTAATAACTCTACCTACATGTACATATTACCTCATATTACCTCAATCACCTAACTCGACTAACTGGTGCCCCCACACATTGACTCTGTACCGGTACCCCCCGGTATATGGTCTCGCTATTGTTATTTTACTGTTGCTCTTTAATTACTTGTTCCTTTTATTTCTTATTCTTATTCGTATTTTTTAAACTGCATTGTTGGTTAGTGGCTTGTAAGTAAGCATTGCACTGTTGTATTTCATTGTTGACTAATAAAATGTGATTTGATTTGATAACTCAGATGACTGTATTGATACCTCAGATGACTGTGTTGATATCCCAGATGACTGTATTGATAACTCTGATGTCTGTATTGATAACTCAGATGTCTGTATTGATAACTCTGATGACTGTATTGATAACTCTGATGTCTGTATTGATAACTCTGCTGTCTGTGTTGATAACCCAGATGACTTTATTGATAACCCAGATGACTGTATTGATAACTCAGATGTCTGTATTGATAACTCAGATGTCTGTATTGATAACTCAGATGTCTGTATTGATAACTCAGATGTCTGTATTGATAACTCAGATGTCTGTGTTGATAACTCAGATGTCTGTGTTGATAACTCTGATGTCTGTATTGATAACTCAGATGTCTGTATTGATAACTCAGATGTCTGCATTGATAACTCAGATGTCTGTATTGATAACTCAGATGTCTGTATTGATAACTCAGATGTCTGTGTTGATAACTCTGATGTCTGTATTGATAACTCAGATGTCTGTATTGATACCTCAGATGACCGTATTGATACCTCAGATGTCTATATTGATAACTCTGATGTCTGTATTGATAACTCAGATGTCTGTATTGATACCTCAGATGTCTGTATTGATACCTCAGATGTCTGTATTGATAACTTAGATGTCTGTATTTATAACTCTGATGTCTGTATTGATAACTCAGATGTCTGTATTGATACCTCAGATGACCGTATTGATACCTCGGATGACCGTATTGATACCTCGGATGATTGTAATGATTATTCAGACATCTATTGATACAGCCTATAATGATGGGCTGCTGCATCACATCGCCAAGTCTTGGCATTTGGGGTTCAGTATAAAGTTGAATAAATAGCTACTACACTGCGTACATAGTTGTATTGATTGTAATCATCATTGTGCAGAATTCATGTCTTACTCTTATCTTTTACATTTAGGAGCCAGTTGTTTTCCCACAACCAGCGACCACACACGCACGCACAAACTAAAGCACGTACACGCACACAATCACACACTTTTCACAATCACACAATCACACACTTTTCACAATCACACAATCACACGCTGTGATAAAGCAACATGCTCTGTATTTCCCAATTGGTTGTGTTGTTTACAGTAGGTAATATTGATTTGTGTGGCTCTTGTTGTCAACAAATACCTCTCTTTTCCTTGTAGACCTGCGATAGTGGGGCAGATTAAATGTATACTTGTTTATTTTTCTCAAATTGACAGCTTTGTGGATAGAAAAGCTTCTTTTAAAAGCAAACGTTTCCACTGCTTCAGTTTTAGTGTTCATATTCTGATTTGTGTTATTATGGATCAAACAGACCACATCCTCAGATATGATTCATCACAGCATCCTACTTCTGTACCAGTGGTGGACGATGCCGTTTAACATGAGGGAGGATGACTCTTTTTTTTGCATGGCCTTTTTTCTATTACAGCATATTGGATGGCTGTCATTCATATTTCATTCACCCAGTTCAATGTAACAGCGGTAGGTTTAGGCTACTACATGATACTCCAATTTTCCCTGTACCCATCATGAGGTTGCTACAACCTAGCCTATGAATGAAAGTTTACAACGTAGGTGCACACAGGTTGAGAGAAAGATTTGAGGTGACAGACAGTGACACATGGACAGAGTGACACATTCAATACCAGGTTGCACACTCTTGCATGCATCTAGCTGCGTTTCAACAGTATTGGCGAAATGAATACACCCCTGATCTCACCTTTTCCCGTCGCTTCAATTCACAACACATCAGCTGTCTGTGACCAGGCAGCAAAACCTTTCCAAGCAAAACCATCTACTCCACTCAACCTACATTGTTGTCACCATATTAGCTAAAGTAATGTCATAGTCAACATAGCTAATTGAACTAACATGTTAGTAAACCCACTACAATCATGCTGTAACGTTACAGTGTACATTCAGTAAGCAGTTTAGCCCGGTGGCAATACATATCTCTCTCTCTCTCTCTCTCTCTCTCTCTCTCTCTCTCTCTCTCTCTTCTCCTTTAATTTGGAAGACATTAATTTGTTCAAAACTGTGAAACTATTGTCTTTCTCTCTCTTTGAGTCAACTACTCACCACATTGTATGCACTGCAGTGCTAGCTAGCTGTAGCTTATGCTTTCAGTATAGATTAATTATCTGATCCTTTGATTGGGTGGACAACATGTCAGTTCATTCTGCAAGAGTATCACGATCGTGTGGTGGATTGACGGACCAATACGCAGCTTTAGGAAAATAAGCCATCTCCTTTTTATTGAAGAAGAAGGCAAACGAAACAAACACACTTAAACACTAAACAAAACAAGAAAACGATCGTGAAGCTAAACAACGATGTGCACACCCAGGCTACAAACGTATCACATAGACAGAAAACGAACTATACTTGAATCAACTACAAAACAAATAAACGATGAAAACAGACCTGGACACGAACTTACATATAACGTGAAGAACGCACGAACAGGTACACGACTACAAACAAACGCTACAGTCCCGTGTGGCACGAACATACATACTGACACAGGAGACAACCACCCACAAACAAACAGTGTGAAAACACCTACCTTAATATGGCTCTCAATCAGAGGAAATGAAAACCACCTGCCTCTAATTGAGAGCCATATCAGGTCACCCTTAAACCAACATAGAAACAGAAAACATAGACTGCCCACCCAAACTCACGTCCTGACCAGCTAACACATACACAAACTAACAGAAAACAGGTCAGGAACGTGACAAAGAGCTCTGATAGGTTGGAGGACAACCTCTGGAAGTTTCCATAATTACTTTGTAAGTCTATGGAAGGGTGTGAGAACCATGAGCCTCCTAGGTTTTGTATTGAAGTCAATGTACCCAGAGGAGGACGGAAGGTAGCTGTCCTCCGGCTACACCATGGTGCTACCCTACAGAGTGCTGTTGAGGCTACTGTAGACCTTCATTGCAAAAAAGTGTGTTTTAATCAATTATTTGGTGAATATGTGAATATATTTAGTATAGTTTCATCTAAAAAGGATAACTTTTTAAATGGTCCTCCCCTTCCTCTGAGGAGCCTCCACTGTTCTGTACTCGGTAAGGGGAGCAATGACTCTGCAGTCTGCACAACGCAAACCTTTTAGTTCAATAGAGGGTTCAGACAGTGCCTTGTTATTGAATCTTCTTCTTTGCATCTGGCTTTAATTCTCTGGAACTATTACATGGGACAGACAATGCCTTCAAGAAAAGTAAAGTGCTTTCGGCAATGTTCAGACATGGCCATTCCAATAGAAATGTTTGAACACAAAAATGGACCATGAACGCATGTGTACGTGCGCACATGATCTACGTATAACCCTATTACATGTAGCATTACATTGTTATATGTAGCATTACACTGTTATATGTAGCATTACACTGTTATATGTAGCATTACACTGTTATATGTAGCATTACACTGTTATATGTAGCATTACACTGTTATATGTAGCATTACATTGTTATATGTAGCATTACATTGTTATATGTAGCATTACACTGTTATATGTAGCATTACACTGTTATATGTAGCATTACACTGTTATATGTAGCATTACACTGTTATATATGAATACTACAACTGTAACATCTCATAGTTTAGAACCACCCTCTCAGTCAGTGCAGGGCTTCTTTCTTTCCTATTTTTGCTCCTCAAGAAGAGCACATCAAGAGAGAGACAGAGAGAGAGAAAAACAGAGAGAAACAGAGAGAGATAATTAAAAATAGAGAGAGAGACAGAGAGAGAGAGAGAGAGAGAGAAAGAGAGAATGAAAAATAGAGAGAGAGAGAATGAAAAATAAAAAATAGAGAGAGAATGAAAAATGGAGAGCAGGAGGTGAAGCAATAGCTTTTTAGTGATGCTGCTCGTGAACTCAAGGGCAGATTCCGGAATCATCAGAGGAGGCTTTCAGAGCAGGGCTAGCTGGAGCTACTCTCCTGAGGAAGGCAAGAAGAGGTCTTCTTAAGGAGACCTGGCTGGCGTTATTCTGCTCCTCAGCCTACAGTAATGCACTTCACAGGTCTGAGCACTACAGGCATTGTATACCCTTACCCCCTTATTCAAATGCCAAGCGAATGTGCATGACAAATCTCCTCTTTATTATATTACTGTCCTCGTTGATGTATCACTAGTGCTATTATAGTGTTATAACTTGCGGTTTAGCTGTTGAAATAGCAGTTTTTAGAAGTTATGTTTTCTTAGTAAACAACTAACGTGTGCATTTTTTAAAAACTCAAGTGCCGAACGATTAAATTATCTCAATAAGCTAAACTTTTTTCAAAATATTTGTCCAGTTAGGTCTAGTAGTAATTCAAGACACTGCAAAACAGCACAGTGTCTATGAGCATTTGTGACACAATCTTTCCTATCCGGTAATTGCAAATCACACAGGGCTATTACAAAAATACTACTGGATGTTACACTTACTACTGTAGATAAACAGGAGTGTTTTGAAAACACATTCAAATGGCTCTACTTCCACAGGGTGGACCTCATCAGCATTCAACCTCTCTCTACACTCACCAGCTCTCCATGCCTCCTTCCCACAGGTGGAACTGGATTTGTTCACTTGTCTATTACAAGGGATTTAGTCTATTAGAGGGGATTTAGTTTATTACAAGGGATTTAGTCTATTACAAGGGATATGGTCTATTACAAGGGATTTAGTATATTAGAGGGGATTTAGTTTATTACAAGGGATTTAGTGTATTACAATGGATTTAGTCTATTAGATGGGATTTCGTCTATTACAAGGGATTTAGTATATTAGAGGGAATTTAGTATATTACAAGGGATTTAGTATATTAGAGGGAATTTAGTTTATTACAAGGGATTTGGTCTATTAGAGGGGATTTAGTGTATTACAAGGGTTTTAGTCTATTACAAGTGATTTAGTCTATTAGAGGGAATTTAGTCTATTACAAGGGATTTAGTCTATTACAAGGGATTTAGTCTATTAGAGGGGATTTAGTCTATTACAAGGTATTTCGTCTATTACAAGGGATTTTGTCTATTACAAGGGATTTAGTATATTACAATGGATTTAGTCTATTACAAGGGATTTTGTGTATTACAAAAGGTTTAGTATATTACAATGGATTTTGTGTATTACAAGATATTTAGTCTATTACAATGGATTTAGTGTTTTACAAGGGATTTATTATATTAGAGGGGATTTAGTCTATTACAAGGGATGTAGTGTCTCCAGGTGTATTCTGTTTCAGACAGTGTGCAGAGGAATATGAAAGACGACAAACAGTGGTCACGTGCCTTTAATCGTGCTGCTTTGGTAATCATTATATTACACCCAGTCACACAGCCAGAGTCCTCCTCAAAGGAAACAGCAGCTGAACTAAATGTCCCTTCATATAATGGCATCTAGCAATCCAGCATCCATTATGTATGATTCATTGAGATGAGGTCAAACAACAGCTCTCAGAGATTTATGTGAACATAAATATTAATATAAGGACTAAACCACTCCACGCTCCTGTAATCTGTGAAACAATTTGAGATTCCAATATTCTGGAAGAGCAGAAAAACTCTTGGGTGTGATTAATCAAACTGAAGATATCTCATATGTAGGTAAGAGCGGTCATCAATCAAAACTTATTTCATTCTTCACCTCTAAACAATGTACTGTTCTTGTCTATTCCCATTGCTTTATAATACAATTGTATCAACTGATATACAGTAGCAACGAATACAGGTTTGTGCGCAGCTGCATGAGTGGGCTTGAGGGAAGGGAGGTGACATCTAGGCAGTTGATCAGTACTATGTGGTAAAGATAATGGGTCTTCAAAAATCCCTCGTTTTTTTGTCTTGTTTCTCCGGTGATTTGAGAAGGTGAGTCAATGAGGAATTAAAAACAGAGAGGAAGATGACTCACTCCACTGGTCCCCTGGCGGGAAGGGGGGGGGGGGGGAGGGTAACATGGGGTTGTGAATTGCATGATGGACTTCAGTCCGTCTCCGCAGGATCTGTTACTAGAGGAGAAGAGTAAGATTGGAAAAAGAAGAGGGAGTCAAAGGGCTTCTTACAGTCTGTTGAGTTTCCCCCTCCTGTTTTTATTAAGTGATGTCACTCCTTTTAATACCATGGAAATCATTCTTTTAGGTTAAAGAGTCTATTTGAAAGGTTTATGATAATTCACTTTTACGCCTGACTACCTTTTTATAGGAATCCGTGTTAATACGCACACGTGTTTGCACTCGCACACTCTAAAACAGTGTTGTCGCGGTGTTGCCGCGGTGTTGTCATGGTGTTGTCGTGGTGTTGTCATGGTGTTGTCGTGGTGTTGTCATGGTGTTGTCGTGGTGTTGTCGTGGTGTTGTCGTGGTGTTGTCGCGGTGTTGTCGCGGTGTTGCCGTGGTGTTGCCGCGGTGTTGTCGCGGTGTTGTCATGGTGTTGTCGTGGTGTTGTCATGGTGTTGTCGTGGTGTTGTCGCGGTGTTGTCGCGGTGTTGCCGTGGTGCTGTCGCGGTGCTGTCGCGGTGTTGTCATGGTGTTGTCGTGGTGTTGCCGTGGTGTTGTCGCGGTGTTGTCGTGGTGTTGCCCCTATAAGTAGACCAACAGAATAACAGTCAGAACCAGTTTCATTGCCTGATTATTTGATGGTTAATCAAATATGTATTTCCACTGGTTATTGGGAATGCTTCGTTAAACACAGATTCACAAGGCACATATTCATTAACTTCCTTGCACATTATTATCCTGTATATTTTACCTGCTTGGCTGGCATTTGCGACATTTTCTAAATACAAAAGTTCAAGCGATGTCAGTTTTGTGTCGAGTTTGTCAGGAGTACTGAGCTAAATTGAGATACAGGAAATGGCGGATGGGGTACAGGGCCGCGCTAATTAAATCTAAACCAGTGTGATTCAAAACTGTGCTTATTAAAACATTCTGCTAAAAGCCGAGGCCTGAAACACCAGTGTAATTATCAGGTTTTCATTTGAGCTGAATGGTGGTAAATTGATGTTACGCGATATACTCAACAACCCCATTCAATTGGATCCAGTCTGCAACTATGAAGCAGTGGAAAACATGGCATTACATTTTGATTACATTATCCATTGATGAACAGATTGGTTAACAGCTGTGTATGCATCAAACCTCTCAGGTTAAGTATCATATCCAATGATGTGTAATTTCCATATCCAGGGGGATCATGGTGGTAACACACAGAACTGTGTGTAAAGAAATAAGTTGTCTGATGTTTCTTTTTCCTCAATCGTTTCCTTTTTGAAGTGGATTTATTTTGAAGTGGTTGTATCACACAATAATGGTAATAAAATAACCAATGTGATCTGTCTTTAGTCCGAATAACCTTTTTATCTGGTACTTTTCAAAAACAGATTTACTTTCGTTGCATTTGGCTCTAGTCCACTCTGTTAACAACCTGCTAACCCTCACTGACACACGCATTATCAGTGTTTTCTTGCCTGGTCGTCCTCATAGCGTCCTTCTCCTAGCATCCCTGTGGAGATAACAAACTTTTTTAATTAGGAGAGTATGTCTCCGAAACAGGTTTCTGATGGTATCCTTCTGACTGACCTCAGCCTCCCTCACAGTACTTCCATGGCACATGGCCAAAGTTGTCATTTATTTTCAAACGTATTTAATCTCATCAACCCTTGAGAAGTATACCATCATCTTCCCTAGACTTTTCTCACTCACGGCTGTTAGTAAGTACTATACATGAATGAGACCTCTGACTTTAGGCATAGCATGGCTTATGACTTATGGCTTGCACATTATTGATGCAGGTTGGCATTAATTGTCATGAATCTTTCCCTGGAGGCAGCTCTGCAGGGTGGTCACTAGCTGGCACAGCCACAAAGTAATAAAATCTGATTTTAAATCTAACACTAACCACACTGCTAACCCTAATGGCTAACCCTAACCACACTGCTAACCCTAATGGCTAACCCTAACCACACTGCTAACCCTAATGACTAACCCTAACCACACTGCTAACCCTAATGGCTAACCCTAACCACACTGCTAACCCTAATGACTAACCCTAACCACACTGCTAACCCTAATGGCTAACCCTAACCACACTGCTAACCCTAATGACTAACCCTAACCACACTGCTAACCCTAATGACTAACCCTAACCACACTGCTAACCCTAATGACTAACCCTAACCACACTGCTAACCCTAATGACTAACCCTAACCACACTGCTAACCCTAATGACTAACCCTAACCACACTGCTAACCCTAATGGCTAACCCTAACCACACTGCTAACCCTAATGGCTAACCCTAACCACACTGCTAACCCTAATGGCTAACCCTAACCACACTGCTAACCCTAATGACTAACCCTAACCACACTGCTAACCCTAATGACTAACCCTAACCACACTGCTAACCCTAATGGCTAACACTAACCACACTGCTAACCCTAATGGCTAACCCTAACCACACTGCTAACCCTAATGACTAACCCTAACCACACTAATAACCCTAATGACACCAGGTGCTGGGAGCAACGAGCTAAAGTTATCCAGCCTCTCGCCTGTCCATAAAGTGTTCTCCGAATCCTGTGAAGCATGGGATTGGGCAGATTTCCTCGTCCTTCTCGCTAGCCGTGATTTTGGGCAGCTCCACGGTAAGAAATGTGACCGTTCCTAGTGCAAAAACAATGTCCTATCCCGGAGCTCGAGTAAATGACACTACTAAGCTGCTCCCGAATGTACTACGTCATGACATGGAAATCGATTTTATCCTAGTCCATGTGGGTTTTAATGACATTATAAAGGGCCGCTCTGAACAGTTGAAACTGGATTTTAAAGAGCTGATTTACTCTCTGCTAGACACTAACAAAACACTCCTCGTATCTGGCCCTGTGCCCTCTCTGATCATATCTGGCCCTGTGTCCTCTCTGATCATATCTGGCCCTGTGTCCTCTCTGATCATATCTGGCCCTGTGCCCCCTCTGATCATATCTGGCCCTGTGCCCCCTCTGATCATATCTGGCCCTGTGTCCTCTCTGATCATATCTGGCCCTGTGCCCTCTCTGATCATATCTGGCCCTGTGTCCTCTCTGATCATATCTGGCCCTGTGTCCTCTCTGATCATATCTGGCCCTGTGCCCCCTCTGATCATATCTGGCCCTGTGCCCCCTCTGATCATATCTGGCCCTGTGTCCTCTCTGATCATATCTGGCCCTGTGTCCTCTCTGATCATATCTGGCCCTGTGTCCTCTCTGATCATATCTGGCCCTGTGTCCTCTCTGATCATATCTGGCCCTGTGTCCTCTCTGATCATATCTGGCCCTGTGTCCTCTCTGATCATATCTGGCCCTGTGCCCTCTCTGATCATATCTGGCCCTGTGTCCTCTCTGATCATATCTGGCCCTGTGTCCTCTCTGATCATATCTGGCCCTGTGTCCTCTCTGATCATATCTGGCCCTGTGCCCTCTCTGATCATATCTGGCCCTGTGTCCTCTCTGATCATATCTGGCCCTGTGTCCCCTCTGATCATATCTGGCCCTGTGTCCCCTCTGATCATATCTGGCCCTGTGTCCCCTCTGATCATATCTGGCCCTGTGCCCTCTCTGATCATATCTGGCCCTGTGCCCTCTCTGATCATATCTGGCCCTGTGCCCCCTCTGATCATATCTGGCCCTGTGTCCTCTCTGATCATATCTGGCCCTGTGTCCTCTCTGATCATATCTGGCCCTGTGCCCCCTCTGATCATATCTGGCCCTGTGCCCCCTCTGATCATATCTGGCCCTGTGTCCTCTCTGATCATATCTGGCCCTGTGTCCTCTCTGATCATATCTGGCCCTGTGCCCCCTCTGATCATATCTGGCCCTGTGTCGTCTCTGACCATATCTGGCCCTGTGCCCTCTCTGATCATATCTGGCCCTGTGTCCTCTCTGATCATATCTGGCCCTGTGCCCTCTCTGATCATATCTGGTCCTGTGCCCTCTCTGATCATGTCTGGCCCTGTGCCCTCTCTGATCATATCTGGCCCTGTGCCCTCTCTGATCATATCTGGCCCTGTGCCCTCTCTGATCATATCTGGCCCTGTGCCCTCTCTGATCATATCTGGCCCTGTGTCCTCTCTGATCATATCTGGCCCTGTGTCCTCTCTGATCATATCTGGCCCTGTGCCCCCTCTGATCATATCTGGCCCTGTGTCCTCTCTGATCATATCTGGCCCTGTGCCCTCTCTGATCATATCTGGCCCTGTGTCCTCTCTGATCATATCTGGCCCTGTGCCCTCTCTGATCATATCTGGCCCTGTGCCCTCTCTGATCATATCTGGCCCTGTGCCCTCTCTGATCATATCTGGCCCTGTGTCCTCTCTGATCATATCTGGCCCTGTGTTGTCTGAATCGCGGCACTGAATGCTTTCGCAGGATTCTTTCTCTTTACTATATCATTGTGTTTACTTGATAGCTACCTACACAAATAGCTAGCTAGAACAAAGTGTTAATAAGATTTAAAAAATAAATTTAAAAGATTTCAAAGCCATACAAATAAAAGTTCTCCAGTAATAATCCGAGATACGTGATTATTGCCGCTCAATGGGTGTAACTTTTATTGACTAGTTCAATACCCTTTGGAAACAAAACACATTTTGTAAGGAGGATGGGATCCTGGATCATTTCACAGCATTAAAAGGCTGCGTTGAGACAATTATTTATTAATGACTTATCAATGACTCAAGCCCAGCTCAGCTATTTCCATTCCAACGCAGAGTTGTCATAATGCTTCAGCAAATGTACATTACATCAGGGGCCTCGGCAGACAATGTAAGTAACCTCATTTATGACCCTCTAACTGCCCTTAATGCCTCTGCTGATCCTACAACTATTGTATGCAGTAATCATGTGCGCATGAACCAGATTTATACTGTTAGCACTGAGGCGATGTGTTCTAGGAGGAAGTCCACTGTGTGTGCTGCTCACCCCACACTAACATAAATAACCTGAGCATGTCTACTTCAGCTAAACTTCCCAGTAAAGCAATGAAAACAAGTAAACATCCCAGAAGAAAAGTGCTCAAAATAGCCCATGTTAACATATGTAGCTTAAGAAACAAGGTTCATGAATTCAATAATTTGCTCGCAACAGATGACATTCATATTCTGACTATCTCTGAAACTCACTTAGATAATACCTTTGATGATACAGTGGTAGCAATGCATGGTTATAACATTTACTGAAAACATAGAGAATGCCAATGGTGGAGGTGTTGCTGTTTATATTCAGAACCACATTCCTGTAAAGATCAGAGAGGATCTCATGTTAAATACTGTTGAAGTATTATGGCTACAGGTTCATCTGCCTCACCCTAAAGTCCATTCTGGTGGGAAGACAGCCATGTGCTAACAGTCAGTATCGGGATAATGTGTGAAATGCTTGATCATGTATAGTATGTGATATCAACAGAGAGGTACCTTTTCTGGGTGATTTAAATATTGACTGGCTTTCATCAAGCTGCACACTCAATAAAAAGCTTCAAACGGTAACCAGTGCCTGCAACCTGGATCAGGTGAACAGTCAACCTACCAGGGTAGTTAGAAAACATAACAGAAATGAAATCATCAACATGTATTGATCACATCTGTACTAACGCTGCAGAAATTACCTTTAAAGCAGTATCCAGATCCATCGGATGTAGTGATCACAATATAGTAGCCATATCTAGGAAAACCACAGTTCCTAAGGCTGGGCCTAATATTGTGTATAAGAGGTCATACAATACGTTTTGTAGTGATTCCTATGTTGATGATGTAAAGAAAGAATATTTGTTGGTCTGTGGTGTGTAATGAGGAGCAAACAGACGCTGCACTTGACACATTTATGAAATAGCTCATTCCAGTTACTAATAAGCACGCACCCATTAAGAAAATGACTGTAAAAACGGTTAAATACCAGTGGATTTATGAGGAATTAAAAAATTGTATGGTTGAGATGGATGAGGCAAAAGGAATGGGAAATAAGTCTGGCTGCACAACCGATTGGCAAAAGTATTGCAAATTGTGAAATTATGTGACTAAACTGAGTAAAAAGAAGAAGAAACTACACTATGAAACAAGGATAAATGACATAAAGAATGATAGTAAAAAGCTTCGGAGCACCTTAAATGACATTATGGGAAAGAAGGCAAACTCAGCTCCATCATTCATTGAATCAGATGGGTCATTCATTACTAAACCCACTGATAATGCCAACTACTTTAATGATTTTTTTCATTGGCAAGATTAACAAACTTAGGCATGACATTCCAGGAACTAACGCTGACACTACACATCCAAGTATATCGGACCAAATTATGAAAGGCAAGCATTGTAATTTTGAATTCCGTAAAGTGAGTGTGGAAGAGGTGAAACAATGATTTTGTCTATCAACAATGACAAGCCCCCAGGGTCTGACAATCTAGATAGATAATTACTGAGGATAATAGCAGATGATATTGCCACTCTTATTTGCCACATCTTCAATTTAAGCCTACTAGAGAGCGTGTGCCTCCCAGGCTTGAGGGAAGCTAAAGTCATTCCGCTACCCAAGAATAGTAAAGCCCCCTTTACTGGCTCAAATAACTGACCAATCAGCCCCTTAGTAAACTTTTGGAAAAAAATTGTGTTTGACCAGATACCAACTTTCAGCATGCTTATAGGGAAGGACATTAAAGAAGCACAGCACTTACACAAATGACTGATGATTGGCTGCGAGAAACTGATGCTAAAAAGATTGTGGAGGCTGTTTTGTTAGACTTCAGCTGCTGGAAAAAACCTATGTGTTATGGCTTTACACCTCCTGCTATATTGTGGATGAAGAGTTACCTGTCTAACAGAACACAGAGGGTGTTCTTTAATGGAAGCCTCTCCAACATAATCCGGGTAGAATCAGGAATTCCCCAGGGCAGCTGGCTTTGAGTAAAGCCAGTGTGTCAGCTACCACAGCGACTGAAATGACTACAACACTTAACAAAGAGCTGAGGTTAGTGTCAGAGTGGGTGGCAAGGAATAAGTTAGTCCTAAATATTTCTAAAACTAAAAGCATTTTTTTTTTTTGGGGGGGGGGGGGCAAATCATTCACTAAACCCTAAACCTCAACTACATCTTGTAATAAATAATGTGGAAATTGAGCAAGTTGTCCATAAGTCTGTCTATAATAAAGCACTGCTTTACCTTCTTAACAGTACTATCAACAAGGCAGGTCCTACAAACATGCATGTCAATCTTTCCTGGCTCAAAGTGGAGGAGAGATTGACTTCATCACTACTTGTATTTATGAGAGGTATTGACATGTTGAATGGACCTTGGACACCTATGCATACCCCACAAGACATGCCACAAGTGGTCTCTTCACAGTCCCCAAGGCCAGAACAGACTATGGGAGGTACACAGTACTACATAGAGTCATGACTACATGGAACTCTGTTCCACATCAAGTAACCGATTCAAGCAGAGGCCACACTTTGTGTTGTGAAATCTGTGAATGTGTTGTAATGTTTTTAAAATTGTATAAACTGCCTTAATTGTGCTGGACCTCAGGAAGAGTAGAATGGGGATCCATAATAAATACAAAAAAATAAAAACCTAATGCCTAACCCTAACCTTAAATTAAGACCAAACAGGAATGTTTTTTTTTCATGAATTTTTACGATATAGCCAAGTTTCACTTAGCAGCCGGCCCATCTAGTGGAAATCGCTCAGTTCTGCCTCCAGGGCAAGATTCATGACAATAAATGTCAACCTGCATTATTGATGCTACTGGCACACCAACATCTGCACAGCGTAAACACATAGCTAATCTATTTAGGCAGTGTCAACAACTGTAAGATGACATGTAAATTCCCCCTAATGAACTGCAAATGCACTCTCAGAGGCAGGCTTCATAATGTTACTGTTTTGTTAAACAAATATCCCTTATCAACAACTGAAATGAATGTACAACGGGAAAACATACAGCTGAAGTTGGTGGGACTCATTTTGGTTGGTTTTCAAAATGCTCTTCTTGCTGACCTTTAGAAAGATCAGGTATGGATTTCCTTTGGCTGGTTGACGTGGCAACCATCAAAGCCCTGAAAGTTTCCAATACAGACTTCAGACTTCACAGACACAACCCCCCCCCCCTCCTCCCCCATATTCAGTTGAGTCTGAGCTCTCCTATCCTCTTTAACTTCCTCTAGCTGACATACAGTACATTGGCTCTGATTCACCTTAACCTCATTTCTGTCTCATTCAGTCTGGACAGGAGACGTTTCATGATTTTTTTTCTTCTTCCAGCAATGGGCAGACTGCTCTGTAAAAATTGTGTGGAAGAAATCACCTTTTCACATGAATAATTACAATGCTTTGACCAAAGAGCTTTGCTCTGAAACGATTCAGCAATAAATATCATTGAAGGGAACTAGGCTGCCATCCTAAACCTTCTTCTACAACTGCAGTTCTATATTCATATCTACCTCGTGCAGACACTGTAATTCACAATGACTGCGTTTACACAGTCTAATTGGTCTTTTGACCAATCACATCAGATCTTTTCACAATCGATCTTTTTCAGAGCTGATCTAATACCAATTAGTGAAGAAAGAAAACTGAATTGGGCTGCCTGTCTAAAATGCAGCCAATAACTAACAAACCAGCCCTGATTTAATGGCCGCTTAAGCTTTTCACTAATTGGTCTTTTGAACAGCTCCGAGAAAGCTCTGGTGTGAAAATATCTAGTGTGATTGGTTAAAAGACCAATTAGTGGCAAAAATATCAGAATTGGGCTACCTGTGTAAACACAGCCCTTTTCCATATCAGAGGGCAAAGGGAACTGAAACTAGCTACTAAAATGAGGTGATACGAGGACAAACATTGCAATAGAGAAATAAAGTGAAAAGCGAGAAAGCAAAACATTTCCCTATACAGACACTTGCACACATTCATCTGTGAAACGCACAAGTGGACAGCTTCAAACGAAACATTGACGTCGAGAGAGCGTACACCGTCTGTTTGCTACACATGAGAAACATATCATTTGGACCAGTGTAATGCGTTAGCTCTGGACTCCATCACTCCACCCATCAAAATGGCAACAATCATGATTATTTTTTTCCAGACCTTCTCTATCCCCGCTCTATTGACATGTCACAATACTCTCTAACAGCACTGTTTCCTATTATTAGTCTATAGCGCCACTGACAGGTGTCTCCCGTCCCTCTCCTGATGTCACCTCGGTGTCTGTTTTCCCTTCCTCCCAGGCCTGATGTGTCTGTCCACTGATATCCAACAGCTTTATTTGGTCTGTGAAAAGATGCAGTGCTGCCTGCTCCTCCTCTCCTGTAGCCGACAGAGTGAATGGAAGGGCAACATACCCTACTTTCCTTCCCAGCTCATCTCCTTCTGAGATTCAACACGGGTTTATTTTGGTCTGATGGCTTCTGGTTGTTCAGGTCTCCGCAGACTTTTTCACATCCTACATTATATTAGACTTGAATCTACCATTGATTTGAGAGAAATGTGTGCATTTGCTACTCTGTCGGAGAAGACATACCTTACAGTAAGGTGGAGAGAAGCAACACCTGTTACAGCTGGGGAATAAAGTTGTTGAAAGGAGTAGGGATGAACACTTCAGGGTATCCCCTTTTTTTCTCTTCTAATGGGTGGTACCACATAGTGGAGATACTGCTTAAAGGAAAGGTATCCTGACCTACAAGTCAGGACGGTCTTATGTGAAGCCATTCCTGGCAGGCATTCACATTGATCCCATTCATCCGGAACACTCCATCAAGGTTAAAGAGCTATGCCTGCGGTCACCTTCTGCAGATTTTAACAGCAGCTCACAAGGGCCAATAGGAGCCTGCAGAATATCTGCGCTACGAATCATAGTGTACCCACTAGAAATAGTGTCGAAACACAAATTACAGACAATGACAGAAGCAAATCAGGTGATGTTTGATTATTTGATTAGGTACAATAACTTGTCATGCTACACACCAAAGACTAGTAGTGTCATATTGTCAATGGAAATTACATAGCAGGTGGTCTGCTTAAAGCCAACACCAATATTGTTTTCGTTACGTACGTCGATGTTTTCAAAATGAGAACGGCAGCGAAGAGGACGTGATTATGTCATGTCGGTGGTATCAAGGACACTCATGCTAAGTTGGCTGAATTCAACAAAAGATAATTAGGTTGAAGGAGGAGCCCGTAGAACAATGGGAATGAAAATAAGGACTGTTGTTTGAAGAACAGTAATTTACCCAACACACTCTAATGATTGTTTACTTACCGTATCAAATAAAATAAAATGTTATTGGCCACACACACATGGTAAGCAGATGTTATTGTGAGTGTAGCGAAATGCTTGTGCTTCTAGCTCCGACAGTGCAGCAATAATCTAACAATTCCACAACAAGTAATCTAACAATTCCACAACAACTACCTAATACACACAAATCTCAGTAAAGGAATGGAATAAGAATATATAAATATAAATATATGGATGAGCAATGACAAGAGTAGCATAGGCAAGATGCAATAGATGGTATAAAATACACTACTGTATATAGTGTACATATGAGATGAGTAATGCAAGATATGTAAACATTATTAAAGTGACTAGTGATTCATTTATTAAAGTGGTCAATGATATCAAGTGTGTATGTAGGCAGCAGCCTATCTGTGTTAGTGACACATACTGTGATTCTGTTCTGGTGAAAATGGATTGCATCTCATTCCATTAAACTTCTTCATGTTTTAGCATCCCCTCACTAGCCTCTTTTTTTCTTCCCTCCTCTTTCTAGATCCTTCCATGTTCACAAACCATCCAGACCCTCTGCACAAGTACAATAAAGCCAATAAATAAGATTCTTTTTTTAAAATGCGATTATAAATAAAGAATATATGGAAGCGTTGACATGTGTCCATAGTGTATCCCTCAGAGTCAAATTATGGATATCACTTAAAAAACCTTAAGCCACTCATGGTCACTGATATACGAATGTGTTCACACCAGCAGGGCATGAGGGCACACACTGCCGAGACCATACATGGTGAGGATCTGGCCTTTGGCTGCAGCTGGTTCGATGCATTTAGATGGGTGGGCAGCAGGGTGTCAGGTTGATAAAGTAGCCTTTTCCCTATTGTGATTAATGGTTAGGATCAGACGGATCCTCTGAGAAAGCTGCACGAATTTAACTGAAAAGAATCGACTGACTGGGACTGTAGCACATGTTAAGCAGTTCTTTTGATTTCTTAGAGGGTAATTCAACCATTAACCCCAAGATAGTCCAACAAAGACGCAGTGCCATATGTGCATTCTGGAGGCCTATCGATTGGGCTGACCACTGACCCATTTACAATAATGAACGATTTATGAAGAAGATTGATGCAGAAGCTCAAAATGTGGTCCAACCTTTTCAGAAATATTTCTTTATCCTCAGACTGAAGAGCAGTCTAGACAGTTATAGAACTTTGTTAGGTACAACTTATAAACTTATAAAGGAGGAAAAGTAAAACACAAAGAAGTGCAAAATCTATACTGCAACGCCTTCAATCTAGGAAAGTAAAATCTTATAGCCAAAGCATGGCTTGTGTATGGCGTGTATTCATGGATGCCAAGGGAAGCTAGGCTTCCCATCCCAAAATTAAAAAATTAAAAATAATAATAATGTCTCTCTGTGTTTCATAATTTCTCTTCAATTTGCAAGAGACTGAATGTATCTCAGCGTAGCAATCATCCGAGCGAGTAAAACAGCACCCCTCTGTGTAGCCCATCTATCTGATGCGGTATGGTCAACAACAAAAAAAGAGCCCGCGAGCATTTGGCCTCCCATAAAATGTAAAATATACCCTTTATTTAACTATGCAAGTCAGTAAAAGAACACATTCTTATTTACAATGACGGCCTACCCCGGCCAAACCCGGACGACGCTGGGCCAATTGTGCGATGCCCTATGGGACTCACAATAACGGCAGGTAGTGATACAGTCTGGAATCGAACCAGGATCTGTAGTGACACCTCTAGCACTGAGATGCAGTGCACCACTGGGGAGCCGAGTTTAGTGTTGAGCTAAACTGAGTGAGCGTGAATGGTCCTGGCACACCCAACAATGACAAAAAGTGTCAAGGGAAGCCAGTTTGGATTTGGCTTCACACCAATCATTTTAAAAGCTAAAACGTGAATTGCTGCATCTCATTGTGTTGTTGTCCTCCGGTAGTTAGCTAGCTAGCTAAAATTGATTATAACGGCAATTCTGATCTAACCATAAATTCATACATTGTGCTTCTAGCCTGAGAGGATGGTAGTTCAACATGTAGCTAGACGTAGTAGACTTATATTAACTAGCTGGCCTGGCGCATCATTCCCCATGAAAGGAAGCTAGGCTAGCAAGCAAGCATTTTAGACAGGTAGCCTAGGACAACAAAAACTAAAAGTGTGTATGTTATGACAGAGTCATAGACCGTTTTGGCAGTATGAAAGAGAGGATGATGGCATTGGTGTTTCTCTACAAGGAGTCAACATGTTTTTTCTACTTACGCACACACACACACACACACACACACACACACACACACACACACACACACACACACACACACACACACACACACACACACACACACACACACACACACACACACACACACACACACACACACACACACACACACACACACACACAGAAATCAGTCCCATGGACAGCCACATGATATTTAGCTAACGTTGATTAGACTAAATTGCTTTTGGAATCTTTCAGTTGTCACTGTATTAGACTAAGCAGAGGTGATTTGATGATGTTGAAATGTTGAAATGTTGAAGTTGAAATGGTGCTGGAATAGTGGAGGCAGCGCCTGTTTTCTTTGTGACTTGTGGTAACTCTCCGTGGCTCTAAATCAATAGTTGTTTAGTAGTTTCGAAAATGTCGGAAACATTAACTTGATTGTACATGCTGTTTGTTACATGCAATATGCTTTGTGGACTCCACCGAACAGACATTGCTCTACGGATTTGTGATAAAACAAAGGTGCGGTTGAATTTATTCTGCCACTGAGTCTTCTTATTGTCTCGGCCTTAGGCCTGTACATCACGGTGGCAAGGGATATGAATTAACAGGTTATCGAACAAACAAAGCAATTATCACAACACACAGGTTGTAATATGGCTTTTCTTCCTGTCTTGGCTTCCCCAGTGATTTTACCCACGCACCGTTAATGCTGTAGGAGTTAGTAGAGCATAGCTGGTTACAGGGCACATAGTGTATTTCAGCCACAGGGCTGAGGCATCCTCTCACCTGTCTCCAGATCAGGAATTAACATGATTGCATCTGCTGTCTCTTGTCTCCTGGTGATGTGATGTCAGTTGTTGCCGTGCATAACGGAAGACTCAGGCGGAGAGGGAGAGAACCCGCTACGGCACACACCCTACGGGACCAATCACAGACAAATAAAGCTTTGATGTGGGATTACAAGCCAGAGGTACATCACATAGGTGTTTTGCCATCTTTTCTTAAGTTGCTTAATAAATTATAATTTTTTTGTCAAAAGATCAGGATGCTCCTATAAGAATTCCTGTATTTAAATATGGATTATACTATAGCTAGTCAGATGAATTGACCTTATTTGCAAATCCTTAACAGTGTGCATGACAAAAAGGCAAAAAGGTGTTGAAATTGTACTATGCCACAAAGTGCACCTACAGTATACTCCAGTAATTAAAAGAACTGTTCAATCTTCTAGTAATTAAAACAATCCTGTCTATGAAACTGAGAGAATGCACTAAACAGCATGCTTCCTAGCGCAAACTGCTTGGAAGAATTTATACATATATTATGACAACATTTTGTGACGTTTTTGTTTGTTTTGGACTTCGGTAAGGGTTTTGTCGGCTGTTCGGGCACACAACATTTTTTTCTCTCGTGGCAAGCGATAGCCAAAGTCGATAGCCGAGGTCGTTAGCCGAAGTCGATAGCCGAGGTCGACAGCTGAAGTCGATAGCCGAGGTCGATAGCTGAAGTCGATAGCCGAGGTCGATAGCCCAGGTTGATAGCCGAGGTCGATAGCCGAGGTCGTTAGCCGAAGTCGATAGTCGAGGTCGATAGCTGAAGTCGATAGCCGAGGTCGATAGCCCAGGTTGATAGCCGAGGTCGATAGCCGAGGTCGATAGCCGAAGACGATAGCCGAGGTCGATAGCTGAAGTCGATAGCTGAAGTCGATAGCCGAAGACGATAGCCGAAGTCGATAGCCGAGGTCGTTAGCCGAAGTCGATAGCCGAGGTCGATAGCCGAGGTCGATAGCTGAAGTCAATAGCCGAGGTCGATAGCTGAAGTCGATAGCCGAGGTCGATAGCTGAAGTCGATAGCCGAGGTCGATAGCTGAAGTCGATAGCCGAGGTCGATAGCTGAAGTCGATAGCCGAGGTCGATAGCTGAAGTCGATAGCCGAAGTCGATAGCTGAAGTCGATAGCCAAGGTCGATAGCTGAAGTCGATAGCTGAGGTCGCTAGCTGAAGTCGATATCCGAGGTCGATAGCTGAAGTCGATAGCCGAGGCCGATAGCCGAAGACGATAGCCGAGGTTGATAGCCGAAGACGATAGCCGAAGTCGATAGCCGAGGTTGATAGCCGAAGTCAATAGCCGAGGTCGATAGCCGAAGACGATAGCTGAAGTCTACGGCCCTTCGTCTGTGATTGATCAACAGTAGGGATTCTTCAATAAAGTCTTTGTTGTCATTCAATGAGATGACTTATTTTCATGCACATTTTTTTCATTGAGAAATACTGCACCAAACATCTTAGCTAGTTAGATGTAAAGATCTCTGCAAAAACGTCAAAATTAGGGTAAACATGGGGTAAGAACTCTACATGCCACTATATATTTCCTAAAATGGTGCAGACATTTCTTTTTCTTACCAACATTCAGAGCAAGGTCACTGGAGACCTGTGGGTGCTGGGTAAGCTGTGGGGTGGAGCTTATGGCGGAGGTTGATGTAGTGGCAGAGGCAGCTTGTGGGATACGGAAGGATAATTCTGGGTGCCGCTTCATAAAACCGTAAAAACTAGTCCATGCCTGTAAAAACCAGTCTATGCCTGTAAAAACCGGTCCATGCCTGTAAAAACCAGGCTATGCCTGTAAAAACCAGTCCATGCCTGTAAAAACCAGTCTATGCCTGTAAAAACCAGTCCATGCATGTAAAAACCAGTCTATGCCTGCCAACCGCCATTCTTTACTGAATGTATTTGGGATTCCCATCCTCGCTGCCAGGTCAAAGGACAGTTTTGGGACATCCCATGCTGTAAGTCCGAAAAGGTCTCTTTCCATTTTTTTGGATATGACTCACCAGATCACATTGGAAAGAGCCAGAGAAGACCTGGTAACCCAAACAAATGGCTGTGGCCTGGGGTTTTGACCTGCTTGTCTTGGTGGCGCCTCAGGGTTTTGGGTGGCACGTTAAAAGCACGGGCAGCTGCCTTAATGCTCTGTAACAGTAACATTCAGTAACATTCCGGACACAACGATGCACCTCTTTGTCATAGCCACCACTCATCTGAAAATATACACTGCCGTTCAAAAGTTTTAGGACACCTACTCATTCAAGGGTTTTTCATTATTTATTATATTTGAGATTATTCAAATAGCCACCCTTTCCCTTGATGATAGTTTTGCACACTCTTGGCATTCTCTCAACCAGCTTCATGAGGTAGTCACCTGGAATGCATTTCAATAAACAGCTGTGCCTTCTTAAGTTATTTTGTGGAATTTCTTTCCTTCTTAATGCATTTGAGTCAATACAGACGACAGCCCTATTTGGTAAAGAACAGCTCAAAAAAGCAAAGAGAAACGACAGTCCATCATTACTTTAAGACATGAAGGTCAGTCTAAACGGAACATTTGAAGAACTTTGAAAGTTTCTTCAAGTGCAGTCGCAAAAACCATCAAGCGCTACGATGAAACTGTCTCTCATGAGGACCGTCACAGGAATGGAAGACCCAGAGTTACCTCTGCTGCAAAGGATAAGTTCATTAGATATACCAGCCTCAGAAATTGTAGGCAAAAATAAATGCTTCACAGAGTTCAAGTAACAGACACATCTCAACATCAACTGTTCAGAGGAGACAGTGTGAATCAGGCCTTCATGGTCGAATTGCTGCAAAGACAGCCTACTTAAGGACGCCAATAATAAGAAGAGACTTGCTTGGGCCAAGAAACACGAGCAATCGACATTAGACCGGTGGAAATTTGTCCTTTGGTCTCAAGTCCAAATTTGAGATTTTTAGATCCAACCCCCATGTCTTTGTGAGACTTAACCAGCATACCTACCACAGCATTCTGCAGCGATACACCATCCCATCTGATTTAGGCATAGTGGGACTATCATTTGTTTTTCAACAGGACAATGACCCAACACACCTCCAGACTATGTAAGTGCTATTTTACCAAGAAGGAGAGTGATGGAGTGCTGCATCAGATGACCTGGCCTCCACAATCACCCGACCTCAACCAAATTGAGATGGCTTGGGATGAGTGAAGGACAGCGGAGTGAAGGAAAAGCAGCCAACAAGTGCTCAGCATATGTGGGAACTCTTTCATGACCGTTGGAAAAGAATTCCAGGTGAATCTGGTTGAGAGAATGCAAAGCTGTCATCAATGCTAAAGGTGGCTATTTGAAGAATCTCAAATGTAAAATATATTTTGATTTGTTAAACACTTTTTTGGTTATGTGTCATTTCATAGTTGTGATGTCTTCACTATTGTTCTACAATGTAGAAAATAGTAAAAATAAATAGAAACCTTTTTGACGGGTAGTGTATACTTTTTAAGTATTTTAGGAACGGTGGAGAACTGACCCCTAATCTAACCCTAACCCCTATTCTGACCCTAACCTAACCCTAACCCTTATTCTGAACCTAACCCTAACCCTGCTAACTGGGGGTTAGCTAGCTATGTTAGTAGACATTAGCATATGCTAACTAGCTGGCTAGCATTTATTTATCTTCAGACTTTTTGCTAGTGAGGTTGCTAGCTAGCTAACTGGGGGATAGCTAGATATGCTAGCAGATGTTAGCTTATGCTTATGTTTTAGGTATTTATTTTAATTTAATTCGCACCAAATAAAAGAAGTGAAACACAAAACAGTACAGATTTTTAAAAAACTGGTAAAAATGGTGGGCTGGTGAGGTTGGAAGCCCAAAACAGTTAGTTCAATCAGTTAAACAAAGCATATTAATTATAATTAATTTACAAGAAAAAACATGTTTGATTATGTGTGTGTGTGGGTCATAGTTATGCTATGTGGAGGGGATTATTGGGTAGTTTGGTTCATCGGGATGAACCCCAGTCTTCATGGAGGAGATTACTGAGTAGTTTGGTTCATCAGGCTGAACCCCAGTCTTCATGGAGGAGATTACTGAGTAGTTTGGTTCATCAGGCTGACCCCCAGTCTTCATGGAGGAGATTACTGAGTAGTTTGGTTCATCAGGCTGAACCCCAGTCTTCATGGAGGAGATTACTGAGTAGTTTGGTTCATCAGGCTGAACCCCAGTCTTCATGGAGGAGATTACCGAGTAGTTTGGTTCATCAGGCTGAACCCCAGTCTTCATGGAGGAGATTACCGAGTAGTTTGGTTCATCAGGCTGACCCCCAGTCTTCATGGAGGAGATTACCGAGTAGTTTGGTTCATCAGGCTGACCCCCAGTCTTCATGGAGGAGATTACCGAGTAGTTTGGTTCATCAGGCTGACCCCAGTCTTCATGGAGGAGATTACTGAGTAGTTTGGTTCATCAGGCTGACCCCCAGTCTTCATGGAGGAGATTACTGAGTAGTTTGGTTCATCAGGTTGACCCCCAGTCTTCATGGAGGAGATTACCGAGTAGTTTGGTTCATCAGGCTGAACCCCAGTCTTCATGGAGGAGATTACCGAGTAGTTTGGTTCATCAGGCTGAACCCCAGTCTTCATGGAGGAGATTACTGAGTAGTTTGGTTCATCAGGCTGAACCCCAGTCTTCATGGAGGAGATTACTGAGTAGTTTGGTTCATCAGGCTGCACCCCAGTCTTCATGGAGGAGATTACTGAGTAGTTTGGTTCATCAGGCTGACCCCCAGTCTTCATGGAGGAGATTACTGAGTAGTTTGGTTCATCAGGCTGAACCCCAGTCTTCATGGAGGATATTATTGGGTAGTTTGGTTCATCAGGTTGACCCCCAGTCTTCATGGAGGAGATTATTGGGTAGTTTGGTTCATCAGGCTGACCCCCAGTCTTCATGGAGGAGATTACTGAGTAGTTTGGTTCATCAGGCTGACCCCCAGTCTTCATGGAGGAGATTACTGAGTAGTTTGGTTCATCAGGCTGAACCCCAGTCTTCATGGAGGAGATTACTGAGTAGTTTGGTTCATCAGGCTGACCTCCAGTCTTCATGGAGGAGATTACTGAGTAGTTTGGTTCATCAGGCTGAACCCCAGTCTTCATGGAGGAGATTACTGAGTAGTTTGGTTCATCAGGTTGACCCCCAGTCTTCATGGAGGAGATTACTGGGTAGTTTGGTTCATCAGGTTGACCCCCAGTCTTCATGGAGGAGATTATTGGGTAGTTTGGTTCATCAGGTTGACCCCCAGTCTTCATGGAGGAGATTATTGGGTAGTTTGGTTCATCAGGCTGACCCCCAGTCTTCATGGAGGAGATTATTGGGTAGTTTGGTTCATCAGGTTGACCCCCAGTCTTCATGGAGGAGATTATTGGGTAGTTTGGTTCATCAGGTTGACCCCCAGTCTTCATGGAGGAGATTATTGGGTAGTTTGGTTCATCAGGCTGACCCCCAGTCTTCATGGAGGAGATTACTGAGTAGTTTGGTTCATCAGGCTGACCCCCAGTCTTCATGGAGGAGATTACTGAGTAGTTTGGTTCATCAGGCTGAACCCCAGTCTTCGCTTGAAGTTATTGAGGGATGATGAAGTTTTGGCAATATGAAGATAAGAATTCCAGAGTATGGTACCTCTGTATCTCATAGACAATTGACTATGCGAGGTATGGCAGTTGGCAGGGTGAAGGTTATCGCAGTGTCTTGTGTTATATAGATGGATTTCAGAATTAACCTGGAAGAATTCATTGAAGGGTTTAGGTAAACTGTCTGGGAAGTATGAGTATTTGTAGATGAAAGTACATAATTGACTAACATTAATGTCGAAAAATAGACAAGATATTGAGTTTCTTAAACAAAGGTGCAGATCGAGCCAGGTAATTAGAGGTGGCTTTAGTCTTACAAAATATATTTTCCATGATGAGTAGTTTGTGTAAGTAGGAGGAATATGTACTGGGCCAGACAATATTACAGTGGATGAGATATGGGTAAATTAAGCTATAGTATAGAGTTAGGAAGCAAGCCTGATGAACCAAACCACTCATTTTTCTGATGATACCAACAGATTTCATCACTTTGCTACAGACAAATTGAATATGATCTTTCCAGGATAACTTTTCATGACTTCAAGAACTCTGAAGAATCTCGTAGATGTGACCTGTTCCATTTCATTCCCACCAATTGAGATTTTAAACAATATTTCTTATTCTTACTAGCGAATACAATAAAGTTGGATTTTTCTATTTAAAGATAATTTGTTTATCTGGAACCATTCCTAATATTCGGTCACACCCGAGTTGGCTTCATTAATTAGTGAATCGAAATTCTTGTGTGATAAAATCTAAATGGTGTCATCTTCAAAGAGAATGGGAGGTACGGTAAAAGACACAGCAGCAAGGTCATTAATATAGATGAGGAATAACAAAGGTCCAATTATAGAACCCTGTGACACACCATAGGGTATCATGGCCCTGGTAGATGCAGAGCCGTTAGCATCAACACATCGTTCTGTAGCATAAACATAACTATAAAACCATTTATATGTATAATCATGAAAACCGGAATAATGCAATTTAGAAAGAATCATTTAAATTATCAACCGTGTCGAACGCTTTGGAAACATCTACAAAGATATCAAGAGCGTATTCATTGTTGTTAAGGTTAAGATTTTATCCACAAATTGCAAAAGAGAAATATCTGTGGAATAGTTTTTTTTAATGAAAAACCAAAGTAGTGCTCATATAGAATACAGTGTTAAATTTAAACGTTTCAACATTCTCTTTACACACCAATTTTCTATGATTTTAGAAAAATCAAGGTTTCCAGAACCCTTCTGCTCCTCTCTCACATGATTTAATTAAGGGAAAGCAGTGGTGGAATACAGAGTTGAAAGATGTGAGTCTTGTCGGCAGACTCCACATCGGCCTGATTTTAATAAACATTTTCCCATGAAATATCATCAATCAACATCTTAAAGCGCTCACAATTACTTTTGTTAAATATACTACATTTAATGGTATTAATCATTCCCATCTGTTCATTCCCAGCTGCCCGAAGAGAAGTGCAAAATTGGAAAGTGTTCAGAAAACGTCAGTATAAAGTACACCTTTATTAGTCAGCATTTACTACACCTCATGGGTTCTGCCAGTGAGGTCGCTGGGTAGCTAACTGGGCCAGACAGGCGCTAAATTACAGCTCGAAACAAATGATCAACCATAAAGGGTCGAGATGCCCTCAACATACTAACCGAACATATTATTACTTTACTAAAAAACAGTCATGTTTCTCTCTAAACAAGTGAATGAGTTTTCTTGAGGCTTCCCTTCATGTATATACTGTATATAAACAAATAATGGATCTAAATTCCTTGGATTATATCTACAACTTTTTCTAAATTATATATATTTTTGGGATTAATTTATGTCAAAATCGTTTTGATGAAACAGAGGAAATGTTGATTTATTTTGGTGACATCTTGTGGGGGGGGGGGGGGGGGTCTTACCCCAGGGGGCACCTTGCCCTGTATTACCCAAATTACAGAATTCTTGAGTTATCTTAGATTAATTCGGACTATTCTGAGGAAGTGTATACTAGCTACGGCGTCTCAAAATGGACAAACAGTACTATTGCTGTTTTTTTTCTAGTTTTTCAAGCGGAGGTCTTTTAAGGGAATATGTGAGCACACTCGCTCGGTTCGCCTACCCAAGTTCAGCTAGGCGCCAGCCAAACTGAAGCATTCTGAGCGCTTTACTCTCTGGCATGTCTCCAGTGATCCTCTAAATTATAGAGGCAATGCTTCTGGAAGCAGGAGAGATGCCTTGACGTGGCAATGAAAGAACCACCATTTTCTCATGTGAGTCAGACAAGACCCCTGGCAGTGGTTCTGCTGTCACTGTGAGTAGCAGAGGGACAGAGTGTTCACTGCCCTGTGGGGAGCTTCTATAGTGTCACAGACATTGATGTGTATTACACACATTCATGACAGAGATGAGACACCTCCTCCTGCTCATGGGCCTCATTTATAACGGTTCCGTAAATTTAACACTGAATATCTGGGTGCACCATTTCTGAAAAGACTGTGCACTCAAAAAATTTTGATTTATCAACTTTGCGCATGGAATGCATACAGTGCATTTGGAAAGTATCCAGACCCTTTGATTTATTCCACATTTTGTTATGTTACAGCCTTAATCTAAAATGTATTAAATACATGTCACGTTCCTGACCTATTTATGTTAGTTGTTATGTGTGTTTTGGTCAGGACGTGAGGTTGGGTGGGCATTCTATGTTTTCTGTTTCTGTGTTGGTTTTGGGTTACCTGGTATGGCTCTTAATTAGAGGCAGGTGTTTGGCGTTCCTCTAATTAAAAGTCATATTTAGGTAGGCGTTGTCACAGTGTTCGTTGTGGGTGATTGTCTCCTGTGTCTGTGTTATGTCTTACACCATACGGGATTGTTTCGGTTGTTCGTTTCGTTTCGATGTAGTATGTTTCCTGTCCGTAAGTGTTACGTGTTAGTTATGTAAGTTTATGTTCAGGTTTCGTCTACGTCGTTTGTTATTTTGTATCAGTTCAAGTGTAGTTCGTGTTCGTTTTTCCGTCTTGTCAATAAATTCATTATGTATTCAAACTCCACTGCGCCTTGGTTCAATCCCTGCTCCTCTTCGGATGAAGAAGAGGAGGACAGCCGTTACAGAATCACCCACCATGCTAAGACCAAGCGGCAAGGGAAAACTAAACGGAGTAAGGGACAGGAGAGAAAGGAGCAATGGACATGGGATGATGTATTGGACGGAAAGGGTTGCTACACTTGGGAGGAGATCCTGGCTGGTAGGGATCGCCTCCCATGGGAAAAGGTGGAGGCACTGAGGAGAGCAGAGGCTACCGGGGAGAGGAACCGGTACTATGAGGGAACGCGTCTGGCACGGAAGCCAAAAAAGCCCGTAAGTAATTCCCAAAAATTTCTTGGGGGGGGGCTAGGAGGTAGTGGGCCAAGGGCAGGTAGGAGACCTGCGCCCACTTCCCAGGCTTACCGTGGAGAGCGGGAGTACGGGCAGGCGCCGTGTTACGCAGTAGAGCGCACGGTGTCTCCTGTACGAGTGCATAGCCCAGTGCGGGTTATTCCACCTCCCCGCACTGGGAGGGCTAGATTGGGTATTGAGCCAGGTGTCATGAGGCCGGCTCAACGCGTCTGGTCTCCAGTGCGTCTCCTCGGGCCGGCATACATGGCACCTGCCTTACGCATGGTTTCTCCGGTTCGCCTACATAGCCCGGTGCGGGTTATTCCACCTCCCCGCACTGGTCGGGCAACCGGGAGTATTCAACCAGGTAAGGTTGGGCAGGCTCAATGCTCAAGAGTGCCAGTACGCCTCCACGGTCCGGTATTTCCGGCACCACCTCCCCGCCCCAGCCTAGTACCTACAATGTCTACACTACGCACTAGGCTACCAGTGCGTATCCTGAGCCCTGTTCCTCCTCCACGCACTCTCCCTGTAGTGCGTGTATCTAGCCCGGTGCCTCCAGTTCCGGCCCCACGCACTAAGCTACCAGTGCGTCTCCAGAGCCCTGTACAAACTGTATCTTCTCCCCCTACTAATCCTGATGTGCTTGTCCTCAGCCCGGCGTCACCAGTGCCGGTACCACGCATCAGTTATAGAGTGGGCTTTGAGAATACAGTGTGCCCTGTCCCTGCTCCCCGCACTAGTAGGAAGGTGCTTATCCTTAGCCCGGTGCCTCCAATTCCGGCACCACGCACCAGGTCTACAGTGCACCGTATCCGGCCAGAGCCATCCGTCTCCCCAGCGCCATCTGAGCCATCCGTCTCCCCAGCGCCATCTGAGCCATTCGTCTCCCCAGCGCCATCTGAGCCATCCGTCTCCCCAGCGCCATCTGAGCCATCCGTCTCCCCAGCGCCGTCTGAGCCATCCGTCTGCCAGGAGCCTGCAACGCCGCCCGTCTGCCATGAGCCTGCAAAGCCGCCCGTCTGCCATGAGCCTACAGAGCCGTCAGCCAGACAGGAGCCGCTAGAGCCGTCAGCCAGACAGGAGCCGCTAGAGCCGTCAGCCAGACAGGATCTGCCAGAGCCGCCAACCAGACAGGATCTGCCAGAGCCGCCAACCAGACAGGATCTGCCAGAGCCGCCAACCAGACAGGATCTGCCAGAGCCGCCAACCAGACAGGATCTGCCAGAGCCGCCAACCAGACAGGATCTGCCAGAGCCGCCAGCGAGCCATGAGCAGCCAGAGCCGTCAGAGAGCCATGAGCAGCCAGAGCCGTCAGAGAGCCATGAGCAGCCAGAGCCGTCAGAGAGCCATAAGCAGCCAGAGCCGTCAGAGCGCCATGAGCAGCCAGAGCCGTCAGAGCGCCATGAGCAGCCAGAGCCGTCAGAGCGCCATGAGCAGCCAGAGCCGTCAGAGCGCCATGAGCGTCGAGAGCCGTCAGCCTGCCATGAGCGTCGAGAGCCGTCAGCCTGCCATGAGCGTCGAGAGCCGTCAGCCTGCCATGAGCGTCGAGAGCCGTCAGCCTGCCATGAGCGTCGAGAGCCGTCAGCCTGCCATGAGCGTCGAGAGCCGTCAGCCTGCCATGAGCGTCGAGAGCTGTCAGCCAGCCATGAGCGTCGAGATTCGTCAGTCAGCCATGAGCTGCCCTTCAGCCTGAAAAGGCTAGATACCCAGAACTGCCCATCAGTCCAGAGCTGTCTCTCTGTCCGGAGCTGCCTTTCAGTCCGGAGTTGCCCCTCTATCCTGATCTCCCTCTCTATCTTCATCTACCTCTATATTCTTATCTATCCCTCTGTCTTGATTTATCTCTCTGTCCCGGTGTTGTCCTTATTAGGTATGTTATTAAGAGGATTTTGTGGGGGAGAAAAGAGGGTGGACATTCTTGGAGGGAGGAAGCTAGGATGGATTATGGTGGGGTGGGAACCGCGCCCGGAGCCTGAGCCACCACCGTGGTTAGATGCCCACCCAGACCCTCCCCTAGACTTTGTGCTGGTGCGTCCGGAGTTCGCACCTTGTGGGGGGGGTAATGTCACGTTCCTGACCTATTTATGTTAGTTGTTATGTGTGTTTTGGTCAGGACGTGAGGTTGGGTGGGCATTCTATGTTTTCTGTTTCTGTGTTGGTTTTGGGTTACCTGGTATGGCTCTTAATTAGAGGCAGGTGTTTGGCGTTCCTCTAATTAAGAGTCATATTTAGGTAGGCGTTGTCACAGTGTTCGTTGTGGGTGATTGTCTCCTGTGTCTGTGTTATGTCTTACACCATACGGGATTGTTTCGGTTGTTCGTTTCGTTTCGTTTCGATGTAGTATGTTTCCTGTCCGTAAGTGTTACGTGTTAGTTATGTAAGTTTATGTTCAGGTTTCGTCTACGTCGTTTGTTATTTTGTATCAGTTCAAGTGTAGTTCGTGTTCGTTTTTCCGTCTTGTCAATAAATTCATTATGTATTCAAACTCCACTGCGCCTTGGTTCAATCCCTGCTCCTCTTCGGATGAAGAAGAGGAGGACAGCCGTTACAATACATATTTCACTTATCAATCTAAATACAATACTCCATAATGACAAAGTGAAAACCTTTTTTTTTCAATTGTAGCAAATCCAAAAAATATTAAAAAAGAAATACCTTATATACACAAGTATTCAATTGATTGGACATGATTTGTTAAGGCAAATACCTGTCTCTATAAGGTCCCACAGTTAACAGTGCATGTCAGAGCAAAAACCAAGCCATGAGGTCGAAGGAATTGTTCATAGAGCTCCGAGACAGGACTGTGCCAATGCACAGATCTGGGGGAAGGGTACCAAAACTTTTCTTCAGTATTGATTCCCAGTAAAGGTGAGCAATTTTTTCTGCAATAATTATGATATATGTATCATGTTAATAAATTAAATATTGTCTACTCGAGAAATTTGACATTACAGTTTTCAGACACAGCCTTCAAAACGTCAATGAAAAAGGTGAACCATCAGTTTTACCGTTAAACTGCGCTTCGGATTGGATCGCATAGAACAAAATACTTGAAATAGCTTATCTGTTTACTACTGTGACGTGGGTCCAATTGAATGTGAGATGGGAGGAATGGTAGGTAGCCTGTGCTAACTTGTTGTTCGCCTATAGGCTATTTCGTGACACGAGTAGTCTATGACATCATCACAGTCAGAAAAGGTGGGGAATTTATTCTGCAGTTCACGGAAACGAAAGAAATAATGGGAAATAAATGCCTACTTCTAATTATTTTAGAATGGTGTCTTCTCACTAACAGAAAAATATTTGCATCTTGTTATTATATTTAGCTAGGCTACCTGTTTTTATTCTTCTTACGAATAAGAATAATACACTGAGTATACAAAACATTAAGAACACCTGCTCTTTCCATGGTCTCATAGACCGACCAGGTGAATCCAGGTGAACGCTATCCCTTACTGATGACACTTGTTAAATCCACTTCAATCAGTATAGATCAGGGATGGGGTGGGGACCACAACAACAAAAAAACGAACCATGATGGGTTGCAGTGGCTCGTGTCTTCTTGTGGGCAAAACATTTTAGTGGCCCACCCTCCTGACAGAAAAGAGAAAAAGTATACGTTTTAAAGTTAATTTCCTGCAATTCTACACATTTTGCCATAGGGTGGAGGCAAATGTCTGCAGTTTTTAATATGATAACTGATGATCAATGGGCCCCCACCCAGGTCGGTAACTCAACCATGTCTACTAATAATTTTAGATAGCTGGATTCTAGATTATTTTAACAATCAAGAACAACAACAAAATCTGACATGGTCAAATTGAGTAACTGCTGATTCACAACAAAATGTTGAAAATGCACCTTGTGTATTCTATATTTTCACGAGGGGTCTGCAGACCTACACATTCTAGGCTGCTGGCCGCCAGTTGCCCATCCCTGGTGTAGATGAAGGGGAGGAGATAGGTTAAAAAAAAGGATTTCTAATCCTTGAGACGTTTGAGAAATGGATTGTGTATGTGTGCCATTCAGAGGGTGAATGGGCAAGACAAAATACTGAAGTGTCTTTGAATGGGGGTATGGTAGTATGTGCCAGGCGCACCGGTTTGTGTCAAGAACTGCTATGCTTCTGGGTTATTTCATGCTCAACAGTTTCCCGTGTGTATCAAGAATGGTCCACCACCCAAAGGACATCCAGACATCTTGACAACTGTGGGAAGCATTGGAGTCAACATGGTTCAGCATCCCTGTGGAACGCTTTGGACACCTTGTAGAGTCCATGCCCCAATGAATTGAGGCTCTTCTGAGTGCAAATGGGATCCAACTCAATATTAGGAAGGTGTCATGCCTTGCTTCCAACTCTTAGATTAAACACATAGGCAATGATGTCTTGCTCCTATCGCACACCAATACTGTAGCCTACCAGCCTACCAATACTGTCAAATATGTACATATGCTACCAGTCTATTTACTGTGTTGGCTGTTGTAATCTTTAGCGGTAATTTTTGCTATATATGGAAAAGGACTGTCAGTTTGTGGAAACAATGGAAAATTGTTGTGGACCTGTCAGCAGAACGTTTGATGGACTGCCCACAAATTCTGAAACATTGTCTATGGCAGGCTACAAAAAAATGCAATTACAATATGAAATATCAAGTGTTCACCTGTTCAATTCGACTGTATACCAGTATTAGCCTATAAACCACACTGCCTATGATATTGCAGGGGAGGTGAGCAAATTCTCACGTCAAGTTACATTTGCATAAATGCCAACTTTTGCCTGAAAACTGGCACACAGATTTTGGGGGTATATTTTGTACATATGCACGGTTTATAAATGAGGCCCCAGGTGTGGGAGACAGCCTCTCAATTAGCAAGCCACTCTAATTTGGAGGACACGTCACTCTTCCAACAGGAAGCCTTGGCCCTTGGAGCACACCTGCAGCAGAATTAACACGAGCTTATGGACGCGTCACACACAGCGGGTTTCTATGGCTCTCAGAACAATCTACTATACCTTCCCTTCTTGTTAGGATCACAAGTGGGGATTTTTTGACAGATCTGGGTATTTTGTAGTCTGGGGGAGTCACAATTCTCACCTGCGGACTAAGAAACATCCTCACTCACTGCAAGGCACATACTTGGTCCTGTTCAATTATGTAAGAGGTACTCAGAAACACATTAACAGGCAGAATTACAGGCCTACAGGTTCACAACCTTGCATGTCCATTGACGTTCAGTATATTGCATGAATCACAAATGGTAAATGCTAGTTTTGATTACATCAATAATGGCCAGCTCTATGCAGAGCACTATGACTGAGGAAACAGCTTTCTAAATACAACTGTTTTGTTTTGACATACGTTTTCAGCATGCATAATTGTTCCTCATGCACAGGTGAATTGAGTAAGTGAGATCAGCATGTCTTTCAGTCCTTTATAACAGTGACACGACAGCATCTTGAACTTCCCCTTGTGACTGTCAGTTGTCATGTCAAGAGATGCTGCCTTACTTTTACAAAAAGCACTGCTAAGCACTTTAACACCTGTAACAAACCAAAGTACAGGACAAAACAAGCAGCAAAACCAGGCCCGAACACATAAATATCACTCTACATGATGGCGAATCCCTATGCAATGTAAGTTAAACAGCCTGTTGCTCTGGGACCGTCTGCCTGCAATGTTATTTTCGACTAACTATGCGAGAGCAGGTCCCAAGCCTCCGTTTCCACACCAGACTCTGGTCTCTGTAAACAAGAAATTGTCAATGGAATCCCATAATTAATTCATGAAAACATCAAACGTAGATTAGGAACTCTCCATAAAGCCACAGACTTTGATGTTGAATTCCATGACAGTAGTGCCAAAAGGTGGCACCGGTGGGGTTACTTACACAATTTCAGCCTCCAGTGAGAACCAGCGTGGAGGATTATTTAAACAATAAAGCACTGCAGACCACCAACTGTTAAGAATAAACAGGCAATTAAAAAACCACAAATGTTTAAATAACAGGTTCTGCTTCTGCTACAGGGTGAACCTGAAAATTGCTTTGGGGTGAGATGCTGTTCAACCCCCCCCCCCCACCCCCCCCACCCTCCATGGAGAGTCTCACTGCAGTCTCATCTCATGTTACCACATGCTGGGTTAGGAGAGCAGACACGCTCAACCGCACGATGAAGGCAAATATGCAAACTCATAAAACTAATTTACCCTTAGTGACTTTCGCCACACTGACTGTCTGAAAACAGCGTTCTCTGATGTTTCTCCGTCTGCTCTAACATCACAAGGTGGAAGTCAGAGGAGAATATTGTTTTCCCTGTTCAGAAAAGGAGAAGACATATAAATCTGCAGAAATAATGACCTGCCATTGAGAGGGTCAATGCTTGGCTGCACAGAGATGGGAAGGGTAAACAGTCCAAGAACAAATTGGCCGGTGTCATAGTGTGTGGGGGCAGCTGGGTTCTCCACTTTCCATCTCAGGGTGGTGTAGATCACTCCCTGCACTGGGGCCACAGGTAGAGCACAAACGGAATGTTCAAAATGACAGAGGCCTGCAGGTGACCCTCCAGTAGCTGTTACACTCCACTTAGAGTAGACACACAGAGAGAGAGAGAGAGAGAGAGAGAGAGAGAGAGAGAGAGAGAGAGAGAGAGAGAGAGAGAGAGAGAGAGAGAGAGAGAGAGAGAGAGAGAGAGAGAGAGGGAGAGGGAGAGGGAGAGGGAGAGGGAGAGGGAGAAAAATATACTTTGATCCACTTTCCGTTGAGATGAATTGTCAGCCTGCTATTTCTAACTTTTCTCAGTCCTGTAACTGAATGACAAGATTATTAAAGAGACACGAGGTCCCACATCTGAGCGCATACAGCTTTGTCATCACAGTGTGCTTAAAGGGATACTTTGGGATTTCCCCAGAGTCAGATTAACTCGTAGATATCATTTTTTATGTCTCTGCGTGCAGTTTGGAGGAAGTTGCTGTCTAGCGTTAGCGCAATTACTAACTAGCGTTAGCGCAATTACTAACTAGCGTTAGCGCAATTACTAACTAGCGTTAGCGCAATTACTAACTAGCGTTAGCGCAATTACTAACTAGCGTTAGCGCAATTACTAACTAGTGTTAGCGCAATTACTAACTAGCGTTAACGGAATTACTAACTAGCGTTAGCGCAATTACTAACTAGCGTTAGCGCAATTACTAACTAGCGTTAACGGAATTACTAACTAGCGTTAGCGCAATTACTAACTAGCGTTAGCGCAATTACTAACTAGCGTTAGCGCAATTACTAACTAGTGTTAGCGCAATTACTAACTAGCGTTAACGGAATTACTAACTAGCGTTAGCGCAATTACTAACTAGCGTTAGCGCAATGACTAACTAGCGTTAGCGCAATGACTAACTAGCGTTAGCGCAATGACTAACTAGCGTTAACGGAATTACTAACTAGCGTTAGCGCAATTACTAACTAGCGTTAACGGAATTACTAACTAGCGTTAGCGCAATTACTTGAAGTCCATGGTAACAGCTAGCACGCTACCTCTAACTTCCTTCATACTGGATGTAGAGAAATAAAAATGGTATTCCAGGAGTTCATCTGACTCTGGGAAAGTAGATGCAGGGATTCATTGCCAAAATCCCAAAGTACTCCTTTAAGTATTAGATCTCCCCCCCCAAAACAACTTTTTGACGGGCTTGAAGATGATTCTAGGACGATGGTGTAATCAGGGGAAGGAGTGTGGCATTAAAGAATCTAAGCCTCACCATCAAAGACTCCTCTTTGATCATCTCTTCAAAGACCTAGTTGGCCTTTTTTTCCAATGTCCATCATAGTGGATACCGACAGTGCTTTCAATGTCCATCATAGTGGATACCGACAGTGCTTTCAATGTCCATCATAGTGGATACCGACAGTGTTTATAGTTAAATGTAGTGAAAGAATCAGACTTTAATTTGCTGTTGTACTCACTCAGTAGAAGGAAGAGTGAAAATGCCTCAGATGCCCCCCCCCCCCTGCTGTTACCATGACGCTGCAGAGGATCTTCTGTCTGACATATGATCTTATCTCCTCTCTTTGGGGCCGAGCCTGGCTTCCCATGGGTGAGATGTGAAACTTCTAACGTCCTTTTTTTTTTGACAAGCTAGCTTATGCGGCAAGAGTTCAGAGTAAAAGTTAGGACTGCTAAAAATGGTGTAGTTTACAGCAAATGTACCAAAGCAATGAAATATTTTGTTGTTGTAGTCCCATCGGGGGGATGGTATAAGGAGAATGAGAGGTCCAAGCTGAAGATACTATAGAATAAATGCAGCCTCCTCTGCTGCTTGCTGCATGTTGGCACCATGCATGGCACTAAACCACACAGCTGTTCTTTGGGAGGACCTAACTAGTTTTAGATGAGACATTAAAGCCAAAGTTATTAGTCAGGGTTGGGGTAAATTCCATCAATTCAGGAAGTACACTAGAAATTCCAATTCCCTTCAATTCTTTTCAATTAGGAAAATTTGAAATTGGAATTTGGTTTACTTTCTGAATTGACTGAAAATGAAATGGTATTGACCCCAACCCCGACTAAATAGTCATTACTGATCCTTAGAGTAAAACATTATGGGCCTATCCTGCGGTAAAACAGTAAAGCTTTTGATTTTAAGGGTCATAGCATTGCATGCCAAATCTCTCATGTTGGGTCTCAGGGTGACAAAGCCTTCCTGCAACGCAACCTTACTCCCAGCTGTTGTCAAGCCACGGACACTTCCTGCAACTCAACATTACCCCATCTGTTGTCAAGCCACAAAGACTTCCTGCAACTCAGCCTTACTCCCAGCTGTTGTCAAGCCACGGAGACTTCCTGCAACGCAACCTTACTCCCAGCTGTTGTCAAGCCACGGAGACTTCCTGCAACTCAACCTTACTCCCAGCTGTTGTCAAGCCACAGAGACTTCCTGCAACTCAACCTTACTCCCAGCTGTTGTCAAGCCACAGAGACTTCCTGCAACTCAACCTTACTCCCAGCTGTTGTCAAGCCACGGAGACTTCCTGCAACTCAACCTTACTCCCAGCTGTTGTCAAGCCACAGAGACTTCCTGCAACTCAACCTTACTCCCAGCTGTTGTCAAGCCACAGAGACTTCCTGCAACTCAACCTTATCCCAGCTGTTGTCAAGCCACAGAGACTTCCTGCAACTCAACCTTACTCCCAGCTGTTGTCAAGCCACAGAGACTTCCTGCAACTCAACCTTACTCCCAGCTGTTGTCAAGCCACAAAGACTTCCTGCAACTCAACCTTACTCCCAGATGTTGTCAAGCCACAGAGACTTCCTGCAACTCAACCTTACTCCCAGCTGTTGTCAAGCCACGAAGACTTGCCAAATCCAGTCCCTTCGTCCCAAAGCCTGACTGAGTCCTTCTATCCAGGCCGCAGGGTAGTGACAAGACAGCCAGCCGGCACCACACAGTACTATAAAGGGCAGCTGAACATGGTGTCCCTTAACACCCATTGGTACTGCATGCTCTTTTAGCCATGATTGCATCCCATTGGATTAGTGAAGAATTCAATGAATCCTGTTTTAATGATCAGATTTAAAAACTCAAGTAAACCAAGATAGTTCCGGACCATTCCTGTCCGCCGAGACAAGGGTCCCGAGGATCATTTCAGTGGTAGCTAGGCTGCATCAGAGGCCTCGTGACGGGATGGGACAGTCTGAAATGGACCTTATCCAATGCGGTGAGAGAGAGAGAGAGAGCCTGGCGGCCGGCCTTACGGAGTGACATGGAAAGGCTTTTTAGACTGACAGGGGAGTTAGCTGACCATGCCGAGTGGTTGAGACTGACAGTGATGCATTGGGGACGTCCCGTCTCCACGGTGATGCATTCGGGACGTCCCGTCTCCACGGTGATGCATTGGGGGATGTCCCGTGAGTAAAGCTGGGAACTGGCCAAGCACTCAGCTGTGAGTGTCTCATCACACTGCGGCAATGGACTGCTCTCAGACAGTTAACAAGGCAAGGGGTAAACTTCTTGAACTACCAAAGAACCACAGTATAGTCAGAGGAACCACAGTATGGTCAGAGGAACCACAGTATAGTCAGAGGAACCACAGTATAGTCAGAGGAACCACAGTATAGTCAGAGGAACCACAGTATGGTCAGAGGAACCACAGTATGGTCAGAGGAACCACATTATAGTCAGAGAAACCACAGTATGGTCAGAGGAACCACAGTATAGTCAAAGGAACCACAGTATAGTCAGAGGAACCACATTATAGTCAGAGGAACCACATTATGGTCAGAGGAACCACAGTATGGTCAGAGGAACCACATTATAGTCAGAGGAAACACATTATAGTCAGAGGAACCACAGTATTGTCAGAGGAACCACCTTATAGTCAGAGGAACCACATTATGGTCAGAGGAACCACATTATGGTCAGAGGAACCACAGCATAGTCAGAGGAACCACAGTATGGTCAGAGGAACCACAGTATAGTCAGAGGAACCACATTATGGTCAGAGGAACCACATTATGGTCAGAGGAACCACATTATGGTCAGAGGAACCACATTATGGTCAGAGGAACCAGAGTATTGTCAGAGGAACCACAGTATGGTCATAGGAACCACATTATGGTCAGAGGAACTACATTATAGTTAGAGGAACCAAAGTATGGTCAGAGGAACCACAGTATAGTCAGAGGAACCACATTATAGTCAGAGGAACCAGAGTATTGTCAGAGGAACCACAGTATGGTCAGAGGAACCACATTATGGTCAGAGGAACTACAGTATGGTCAGAGGAACCACAGTATAGTCAGAGGAACCACATTATAGTCAGAGGAACCACAGTATGGTCAGAGGAACCACAGTATGGTCAGAGGAACCACAGTATGGTCAGAGGAACCACAGTATAGTCAGAGGAACCACATTATAGTCAGAAGAACCACAGTATAGTCAGAGGAACCACAGTGTGGTCAGAGGAACCACATTATGGTCAGAGGAACCACATTATAGTCAGAGGAACCACAGTATAGTCACACATTTCTCTACAATGCAATGGCAACTACAATTTCCCAACGGCGCTAAATGGATACTTGAGTCCATGAAAAAGTTTAATTAAAACCATTTGAAATGCGTCTTTAAGTGAGAATATTCCACATACACTACTTTAAAAGGGTTAGAATCAGTTGACTTCAATACTCCATCAGATTATGATTTGACACTACAGTCCATATTCTACCTGGTGAATCTATTCCCAGTCAGACACGTCAAGGGTACCTACCTGGTTTGGTGTTTAATGAAGAGAGGGAGGAAGTAATGACAGAGGGAGAAGGTTAGGAGAGAGGGAGGAAGTAAAGAGAGAGGGAGGCGGTAAAGAGAGACGGAGGAAGTAAGGAGAGAGGGAGGAGGTAAGGAGAGAAGGAGGAAGTAAGGAGAGAGGGAGGAAGTAAGGAGAGGGGGAGGATGTAAGGAGAGAGGGAGGAGGTAAGGAGAGAGGGAGGAAGTAAGGAGAGAGAGAGGAGGTAAGGAGAGAGGGAGGAAGTAAGGAGAGAGGGAGGAAGTAATGACAGAGGGAGCAGGTAAGGAGAGGGGAAGGAGGGAGGGAGGAGGTATGGAGAGAGGGAGGAAGTAAGGAGAGAGGGAGGAAGTAAGGCGAGAGGGAGGAGGTAAGGATATAGGGAGGAGGTAAGGAGGGAGGGAGGAAGTAAGGAGAGAGGGAGGAAATAAGGAGAGAGGGAGGAGGTAAGGAGAGAGGGAGGAAGTAAGGAGAGAGGGAGGAGGTAAGGAGAGAGGGAGGAGGTAAGGAGAGAGGGAGGAGGTAAGGAGAGAGGGAGGAAGTAAAGAGAGAGGGAGGAAGTAAGGAGAGAGGGAGGAGGTAAGGAGAGAAGGAGGAAGTAAGGAGAGAGGGAGGAAGTAAGGAGAGGGGGAGGATGTAAGGAGAGAGGGAGGAGGTAAGGAGAGAGGGAGGAAGTAAGGAGAGAGAGAGGAGGTAAGGAGAGAGGGAGGAAGTAAGGAGAGAGGGAGGAAGTGATGACAGAGGGAGCAGGTAAGGAGAGGGGAAGGAGGGAGGGAGGAGGTATGGAGAGAGGGAGGAAGTAAGGAGAGAGGGAGGAAGTAAGGCGAGAGGGAGGAGGTAAGGATATAGGGAGGAGGTAAGGAGGGAGGGAGGAAGTAAGGAGAGAGGGAGGAAGTAAGGAGAGAGGGAGGAGGTAAGGAGAGAGGGAGGAGGTAAGGAGAGAGGGAGGAGGTAAGGAAAGAGGGAGGAGGTAAGGAGAGAGGGAGGAGGTAAGGAGAGAGGGAGGAAGTAAGGAGAGCGGGAGGAGGTAAGGAGAGAGGGAGGAGGTAAGGAGAGAGGGAGGAAGTAAGGAGAGGGAGGAGGAAAGGAGAGAGGGAGGAAGTAAGGAGAGAGGGAGGAAGTAAGGAGAGCGGGAGGAGGTAAGGAGAGAGGGAGGAGGTAAGGAGAGAGGGAGGAAGTAAGGAGAGAGGGAGGAGGAAAGGAGAGAGGGGGGAGGTAAGGAGAGAGGGAGGAGGTATGGAGAGAGGGAGGAAGTACGGAGAGAATCAGGAGGACAGACTCTCTCTTTAAAACCCCCTCAGGTACGTCAGCACCCCACCACACCGCTCCATCCGTAGCACGGCAAAAGCTTGGGCCCAAATTCATCTTGGACTGTGGTCCCAGACTAATTGGAGCGCTCTGTCTGAGCAGGCAAGTCGTGATGCAGACACTGCTGTCCACTGCTTACCAAGGAGTGAACGTGCCTGTTGCCTGCCCAGATCACTTTAAACAAGGCTGCTGGCCTGACTCTGCCAGACATCGTAGTGTCGGCTGGGGCTGCCCCACACTATTTCACAAGCTCATACTGACACAGAACTGGCTCTAGTTCTGGACTGTCTAGGCCGTATTAGAATATGCAGAAATTCCATTTACCATAATATCACAAACTGTCTCCCCTAATGAGTTTAAATCAGAAATAATAACCGAGATGCATTTTGATGTTTCTATCTACCTGACGGGCCAATGCTATCGTCTAGGTATGATTTTCATCTAATTATTGAACGGTATTTGATTTAACTTTTGTTGGTGTAGGGGGACCAACATTAGCATATACATGACGTGTCTTCATTTATATAACAGGGAGTGTAATCTTAATGAAGTCATGAATATAGAAATCAACAGAAGAAGAAAATCCAGGTGAGAGCGGAATTTGACATAAAACGGTGAAAGTTGATCATGTTGAACGAACAAACATGTTTCACAACAAAATGTGACCGGAAGGAACCAGTCCGACATACAGGGAGTACAAGGTTAATTAGGGACTATAGTAGCGTGTAACACAGATTGTAATCTGTAGGGCAACCGGGTGTTTCCACCAGGCCGGAAACACATTATTAATCCACCTTGTTAAGACTTCATTTAAGTTATTCCAATACATGTACATGCTGTTAGCATGTCTAGTGTGCTGTGGTGCTCAATGTAAACATATCACTATTGCATACAGTAATTAACTCACCTTAATTTACATAACACTTTATAGTCATTTAGCAAACACTCTTATCCAGAGCGACTTACAGTTAGCGCTTTCATCTCAAGGTAGCTAGGTGGGACAACCACATCATTCATCTACAGGTAGCTAGGTGGGACAACCACATCATTAATCTTAAGGTAGCTAGGTGAGACAACCACATCATTCATCTCAAGGTAGCTAGGTGGGACAACCACATCATTCATCTACAGGTAGCTAGGTGAGACAACCACATCATTCATCTCAAGGTAGCTAGGTAAGACAACCACATCATTCATCTTAAGGTAGCTAGGTGGGACAACCACATCATTCATCTACAGGTAGCTAGGTGAGACAACCACATCATTCATCTACAGGTAGCTAGGTGGGACGACCACATCATTCATCTACAGGTAGCTAGAGGAGACAACCACATCATTCATCTACAGGTAGCTAGGTGGGACAACCACATCATTCATCTACAGGTAGCTAGGTGGGACAACCACATCATTCATCTACAGGTAGCTAGGTGGGACAACCACATCATTCATCTACAGGTAGCTAGGTGGGACAACCACATCATTCATCTACAGGTAGCTAGGTGAGACAACCACATCATTCATCTACAGGTAGCTAGGTGGGACAACCACATCATTCATCTACAGGTAGCTAGGTGGGACAACCACATCATTCATCTACAGGTAGCTAGGTGGGACAACCACATCATTCATCTACAGGTAGCTAGGTGGGACAACCACATCATTCATCTCAAGGTAGCTAGGTGGGACAACCACATCATTCATCTACAGGTAGCTAGGTGGGACAACCACATCATTCATCTACAGGTAGCTAGGTGGGACAACCACATCATTCATCTACAGGTAGCTAGGTGAGACAACCACATCATTCATCTACAGGTAGCTAGGTGGGACAACCACATCATTCATCTTAAGGTAGCTCGGTGGGACAACCACATATCACAGGTATAGAACATACATTTCCCTCAGTAAAGTACACATAGAATCAAATATAAACCCCTTACATGTGAACGTTGACAGTCCACGATGTCAAGGGACCTTTTCCCTTCAAAACATCAGCCTCCATATTTGTAATGGTTTGATGTCTTCAATGGGACACATCGTCCCTAACCCTGTGATATCAAACCCAGCATGACTGTCTGAGCCCCCCCCCCCCCCCCCCCCCCCCCCCCCCCCCCGCTGCACAAGGGGCTTCCTGTGTTCCATGTCCCGGGAAGCCAGGTGAGATGACACAGGTAGTCAAGCGGCTGGATAGTGTATGATCGCTACAGTCAGTGGCAGGAGAGCAGCCGGCAGCCAACAGAGAGGGAAACATAATGGTTGCTTGCCTTTCTGTCTCTCCTCTGGGCCCATCAGCTCAACTAGCCACCTGCCTGTATCTGCTACAACACAAAGACAATTTCACTGAGCCAGGGTGAGGAGGAATGGAAGGGCTGACCGCTGACCCAGGAGAGAATTCAATTTAGGTAAATTGACCTTCTGACCATGAACTTGAAACAGGAGCCCACGTTCTGAAGGTCTATACGCTAACCTCAGGTCTCAGTGCCCATGTGAATTTTCACTAGTGTCAGGAGATTTTCATGGTGATAGACAAGGATGTATTTCATTTATAGCCAAGGACAGTATTTTTTCCAAGGCATCCATGCATCCTTGCCTTCCTGTACAGTATATCCCCTCCCTCACACCATGATGGAACTGAGAAATACCATTCAGTGACAAGACAGTAAATCAGCTGACTGATATGTGTACGCACAAGAGAGATGCCTTCACTCAAAGTGGTATTTTTTGGGTAAAATCACGGAATAACCACGCGTGATCATGGAATCAATCCTTCACAGTTTTTAATGATTAGTTTTTATTTCAACCTCAAGCACATGTCTTGTCACAGACTGCTAAGCGGTTAAAATGTATATTAAGCATATTGATTGTGGTGTTAGCGTAACGGATGTGAAATGGCTAGCTAGTTAGCGGTGGTGCGAGCTACCAGCCTTTCAGTCGGTTACGTCACATGCTCTGAAACCTAGAAGTAGTGTTGCCCCTTGCTCTGCAAGGGCCGCGGCTTTTGTGGAGCGATGGGTAACGATGCTTCGTGGGTGACTGTTGTTGATGTGTGCAGAGGGTCCCTTGTTCGCGTCGGGGCGAGGGGACGTACTAAAGTTATACTGTTACACATTAGGACAACCTACATATTTCACAAACGGTATGCAAGTCCACCGGAAGGTTCTTCAGTTGAATGATGAACAACTTCTGGGCTTGAGTGTCCTCAAATCCCCCAGGGTCTAAGGATACATAATCTGTACAACCTCAGGGGAAACATGTGTATCCACTGATTATATAACAACATGTTTCGTACCAATTTACTGCTTTAGGACTGTTATCATGAATTTGCAAGAAAATACTGCATAAATTGGTTAAAAGCATTTGAGAATGCATTGGTGATACTGGAAATCGAAAACAGACAACAAAATGATAGGAGGCCATTAATTAAAGTTGTGGTTCCTGTAACAAATCGAATAAGACTGTGCAGTATCAGCGTCATGGTTATCAAATAGCTATAATATACAAGAAAAGAGGATCATGTGGTTAGGGCTAGTGAGTAGAGAGGAGAGAGAGGACTAGTGAGGAGAGAGGAGAGAGGACTAGTGAGGAGAGAGGAGAGAGAGGGGAGAGAGGACTAGTGAGTAGAGAGGAGAGAGAGGGGAGAGAGGACTAGTGAGTAGAGAGGAGAGAGAGGACTAGTGAGGAGAGAGGAGAGAGGACAGGTGAGGAGAGAGGGGGGAGAGGACTAGTGAGTAGAGAGGAGAGAGAGGGGAGAGAGGCCTAGTGAGTAGAGAGGAGAGAGAGGAATAGTGAGGAGAGAGGAAAGAGGACTAGTGAGGAGAGAGGAGAGAGGGGGGAGAGGACTAGTGAGTAGAGAGGAGAGAGGGGATAGAGGACTAGTGAGTAGAGAGAAGAGAGAGGGGAGAGAGGACTAGTGAGTAGAGAGGAGAGTGAGGACTAGTGAGGAGAGAGGAGAGAGGACTAGTGAGGAGAGAGGAGAGAGAGGGGGGAGAGGACTAGTGAGTAGAGAGGAAAGAGAGAGGAAAGAGAACTAGTGAGTAGAGAGGAGAGAGAGGAGAGAGGACTAGTGAGGAGAGAGGAGAGAGAGGGGCGAGATGACTAGTGAGTAGAGAGGAGAGAGAGAGGAGAGAGAACTAGTGAGGAGAGAGGAGAGAGAGGGGATAGAGGACTAGTGAGGAGAGAGGAAAGAGAGAGGAGAGAGAGGACTAGTGAGTAGAGAGGAGAGAGAGGACTAGTGAGGAGAGAGGAGAGAGGACTAGTGAGGGGAGAGAGGACTAGTGAGTAGAGAGGAAAGAGAGAGGAGAGAGAACTAGTGACTAGAGAGGAGAGAGAGGAGAGAGGACTAGTGAGGAGAGAGGAGAGAGAGAGGAGAGAGAGGGGCGAGAGGACTAGTGAGTAGAGAGGAGAGAGAGAGGAGAGAGAACTAGTGAGGAGAGAGGAGAGAGAGGGGATAGAGGACTAGTGAGGAGAGAGGAAAGAGAGAGGAGAGAGGGGACTAGTGAGTAGAGAGGAGAGAGAGGAGAGAGGACTAGTGAGTATAGAGGAAAGAGAGAGGAGAGAGGACTAGTGAGTAGAGAGGAGAGAGAGGGGAGAAGACTAGTGAGTAGAGAGGAAAGAGAGAGGAGAGAGGACTAGTGAGTAGAGAGGAGAGAAGACTAGTGAGTAGAGAGGAGAGAGGACTAGTGAGTAGAGAGGAGAGAGGACTAGTGAGTAGAGAGGAGAGAGAGAGGAGAGAGGACTAGTGAGTAGAGAGGAGAGAGAGAGGAGAGAGAACTAGTGAGTAGTGAGTAGATAGAGAGGAGAGAGGACTCGTGAGGAGAGAGGAGAGAGGGGGAGATGACTAGTGAGTAGAGAGGAGAGAGGACTAGTGAGTAGAGAGAGGAGAGAGGACTCGTGAGGAGAGAGGAGAGAGGGGGAGAGGACTAGTGAGTAGAGAGGAGAGAGAGAGGAGAGAGAACTAGTGAGTAGAGAGAAGAGAGAGGAGAGAGGACTAGTGAGGAGAGAGGAGAGAGGACTAGTGAGGAGAGAGGAGAGAGAGAGGGGAGAGAGGACTAGTGAGGAGAGAGGAGAGAGAGGGGGGAGAGGACTAGTGAGTAGAGAGGAAAGAGAGAGGAAAGAGAACTAGTGAGTAGAGAGGAGAGAGAGGAGAGAGGACTAGTGAGGAGAGAGGAGAGAGAGGGGCGAGATGACTAGTGAGTAGAGAGGAGAGAGAGAGGAGAGAGAACTAGTGAGGAGAGAGGAAAGAGAGAGGAGAGAGAGGACTAGTGAGTAGAGAGGAGAGAGAGGACTAGTGAGGAGAGAGGAGAGAGGACTAGTGAGGGGAGAGAGGACTAGTGAGTAGAGAGGAAAGAGAGAGGAGAGAGAACTAGTGAGTAGAGAGGAGAGAGAGGAGAGAGGACTAGTGAGGAGAGAGGAGAGAGAGAGGAGAGAGAGGGGCGAGAGGACTAGTGAGTAGAGAGGAGAGAGAGAGGAGAGAGAACTAGTGAGGAGAGAGGAGAGAGAGGGGATAGAGGACTAGTGAGGAGAGAGGAAAGAGAGAGGAGAGAGGGGACTAGTGAGTAGAGAGGAGAGAGAGGAGAGAGGACTAGTGAGTATAGAGGAAAGAGAGAGGAGAGAGGACTAGTGAGTAGAGAGGAGAGAGAGGGGAGAAGACTAGTGAGTAGAGAGGAAAGAGAGAGGAGAGAGGACTAGTGAGTAGAGAGGAGAGAAGACTAGTGAGTAGAGAGGAGAGAGGACTAGTGAGTAGAGAGGAGAGAGGACTAGTGAGTAGAGAGGAGAGAGAGAGGAGAGAGGAGAGAGGACTAGTGAGTAAAGAGGAGAGAGAGAGGAGAGAGAACTAGTGAGTAGTGAGTAGATAGAGAGGAGAGAGGACTCGTGAGGAGAGAGGAGAGAGGGGGAGATGACTAGTGAGTAGAGAGGAGAGAGGACTAGTGAGTAGAGAGAGGAGAGAGGACTCGTGAGGAGAGAGAGGAGAGAGGGGGAGAGGACTAGTGAGTAGAGAGGAGAGAGAGAGGAGAGAGAACTAGTGAGTAGAGAGAAGAGAGAGGAGAGAGGACTAGTGAGGAGAGAGGAGAGAGGACTAGTGAGGAGAGAGGAGAGAGAGAGGGGAGAGAGGACTAGTGAGTAGAGAGGAGAGAGAGAGGAGAGAGAACTAGTGAGGAGAGGGGAGAGAGGGGATAGAGGACTAGTGAGGAGAGAGGAAAGAGAGAGGAGAGAGAGGACTAGTGAGTAGAGAGGAGAGAGAGAGGAGAGAAAACTAGTGAGGAGAGAGGAGAGATGGGATAGAGGACTAGTGAGGAGAGAGGAAAGAGAGAGGACTAGTGAGTAGAGAGGAGAGAGGACTAGTGAGTAGAGAGGAAAGAGAGAGGAGAGAGGACTAGTGAGTAGAGAGGAGAGAGAGGAGAGAGGACTAGTGAGTAGAGAGGAGAGAGAGAGGAGAGAGGACTAGTGAGTAGAGGGGAGAGAGGTCTAGTGAGTAGAGAGGAGAGAGAGAGGAGAGAGGACTAGTGAGTAGAGAGGAGAGAGAGAGGAGAGAGGACTAGTGAGTAGAGAGAAGAGAGAGAGGAGAGAAGACTACTGAGTAGAGAGGAGAGAGAGAGGAGAGAGGATGAGTGAGTAGAGAGGAGAGAGAAGAGAGAGAACTAGTGAGTAGAGAGGAGAGAGAGAGGAGAGAGGACTAGTGAGTAGAGAAGAGAGAGAGAGGAGAGAGGACTAGTGAGTAGAGAGGAGAGAGAGGAGAGAGGACGAGTGAGTAGAGAGAAGAGAGAGGAGAGAGGACTAGTGAGTAGAGAGAAGAGAGAGAGGACTAGTGAGTAGAGAGGAGAGGGAGGAGAGAGGACGAGTGAGTAGACAGAAGAGAGAGTAGAGAAGACTAGTGTGTAGAGAGAAGAGAGAGAGGACTAGTGAGTAGAGAGGAGAGAGAGAGGAGAGAGGACGAGTGAGTAGAGAGAAGAGAGAGAGGACTAGTGAGTAGAGAGAGGAGAGAGGATGAGTGAGTAGAGAGAAGATAGAGAGGACTAGTGAGTAGAGAGGAGAGAGAGGAGAGAGGACGAGTGAGTAGAGAGAAGAGAGAGGAGAGAGGACTAGTGAGTAGAGAGGAGAGAGGACTAGTGAGTAGAGAGGAGAGAGAGGAGAGAGGGCGAGTGAGTAGAGAGAAGAGAGAGGAGAGAGAGGACTAGTGAGTAGAGAGAGGAGAGAGGACTAGTGAGTAGAGAGGAGAGAGAGGAGAGAGGACGAGTGAGTAGAGAGAAGAGAGAGGAGAGAGGACTAGTGAGTAGAGAGGAGAGAGAGGAGAGAGGACGAGTGAGTAGAGAGAAGAGAGAGGAGAGAGGACTAGTGAGTAGAGAGAAGAGAGAGAGGACTAGTGAGTAGAGAGGAGAGGGAGGAGAGAGGACGAGTGAGTAGACAGAAGAGAGAGTAGAGAAGACTAGTGTGTAGAGAGAAGAGAGAGAGGACTAGTGAGTAGAGAGGAGAGAGAGAGGAGAGAGGACGAGTGAGTAGAGAGAAGAGAGAGAGGACTAGTGAGTAGAGAGAGGAGAGAGGATGAGTGAGTAGAGAGAAGATAGAGAGGACTAGTGAGTAGAGAGGAGAGAGAGGAGAGAGGACGAGTGAGTAGAGAGAAGAGAGAGGAGAGAGGACTAGTGAGTAGAGAGGAGAGAGGACTAGTGAGTAGAGAGGAGAGAGAGGAGAGAGGACGAGTGAGTAGAGAGAAGAGAGAGGAGAGAGAGGACTAGTGAGTAGAGAGAGGAGAGAGGACTAGTGAGTAGAGAGGAGAGAGAGGAGAGAGGACGAGTGAGTAGAGAGAAGAGAGAGGAGAGAGGACTAGTGAGTAGAGAGGAGAGAGAGGAGAGAGGACGAGTGAGTAGAGAGAAGAGAGAGGAGAGAGGACTAGTGAGTAGAGAGGAGAGAGGACTAGTGAGTAGAGAGGAGAGAGAGGAGAGAGGACGAGTGAGTAGAGAGAAGAGAGAGGAGAGAGAGGACTAGTGAGTAGAGAGAGGAGAGAGGACTAGTGAGTAGAGAGGAGAGAGAGGAGAGAGGACGAGTGAGTAGAGAGAAGAGAGAGGAGAGAGGACTAGTGAGTAGAGAGGAGAGAGGACTAGTGAGTAGAGAGGAGAGAGGACTAGTCGGTATGGAATGCTTGACTGGTAAAACCCAACAGAATAGAACATAACAGACAAGGCCCCTTTGGACAGACCATTAACACACCAACGCTGTTAGGAATTCAGTATCTATCTCGTTGACTTGAACAGACAGCCGCCAGGACGTCAATGAACCACATGCATCATAGATTATGTGTTTTGGAAAGAAAATGCAATGAGCTCCACCAATCAAATGTACAGTATATTTGCTGACAGTTGGTAGTTACATCAGATTGCGTATTATGCATACCTTCCAATCCAACAATTCACTGAAGCACATGGAGTTAAGCACTGCCTTCACCCAGAGGTTCTTCGGAGGGATTCCACTGAATCCTTTCTAGTAACATATCTATGCCCTGATCCCTCTCTCCCCTCTCTCTCTCTCTCTCTCTCTCTCTCTCTCTCTCTCTCTCTCTCTCCCCTCTCTCTCTGTCTCTCTCCTCTCTCTCTCTCTCTGTGTCTCCTCTCTTTCTCTCTCTCTCCCTTTCTCTCTCTCTCTCTCTCTCTCTCTCTCTCTCTCCTCTCTCTCAATTCAATTCAATTCAATTGACTTTATTGACATGGCAAGTTCATTATTACTTACATTGTCAAAGTATACATATCGAAAAATAAAAATCAAATATATATGTATATATATACAAAATATATATATATTTATATATAAATAAATGGTGGGACCAACAGCAATAATAATAGTAGTAGTGGACATGGGATTACCATTAACAACTACAACAACAATATTAATCCGAACAACAATAAATTAAATCAATGGTAGTAGACCAGTGTCAATATGACTTGAGAAGACATGACCTGGTATGAAAGACAAAACAAAAATAAGCTAAATGGGAAATATTATCAACATTACTTTGCATTTTTCACTGGCTGTCCCTCAGGCTGTGGCAGGAGGACACATATTTGGCTGCCAAAACTGCACATTTTGGCTTTTCACCCAATAAATATTTGATTTTTTCTTCATCTTTTATAGTTTCAAATTCTTTGTATTGAGTTATAATTTTGGGAAAGAAATATGCTCTTAGGTCTGAGTATTTGTCACAGTGTAGTAGGAAATGCACCTCTGTCTCTACCTCTCCTCTGGAGCAGAGTGAGCACAGCCTGTCCTCTCTGGGCAGCCAGGTTTGTCTGTGACGACCGGTCTCTATAGCCAGACTGTGCACACTGAGTCTGTACCTAGTCAATGTTTTCCTCAGTTTTCTATCAGTCACAGTGGTCAGATAGTCTGCCACCATGTACTGTCTGTTTAGAGCCAAATAGCATTGAAGTTTACTTTGATTTTTTGTGGTGTCTTTCCAATAGGTTATATATTTTTATTTTTGTTTTGTGATGATTTGGTTGGGTCAGATTTTCTGAGGGCTGTCCCGAGGCTCTATGGGGTTGGTTTGGGTTGGTGAACTGATTCTCAGAACCAGCTGGCTGAGGGGACTCTTCTCTGGTTTCATCTCTTGACATCTCTCTCTCTCTGTCTCTCTCTCCTCCCCCTCTCTCTCTCTCTCTCTCTGTCTCTCCTCTCTCTCTCTCTCTCCTCTCTCTCTCTCTCTCTTCTCTCTCTCTCTCCTCTCTCTCTCTCTATCTGACTCTCTCTCCTCTCTCTCGCTCTCTCTCTCTTTCTCGCCCCTCTCTCTCCCTCCCTCCCTTTCTCTCCCCTCTCTCTCTCCCTCCCTCTCCCTGCCAGCCCACCCACTCTCTCTCTATCTATCTATCCCTCCCAGCCAGCCCGCCCACCTCTCTCTCTCTCTCTCTCTCTCTCCCCTCTCTCTCTCTCTTTCTCTCCCCTCTCTCTCTCTCTCTCTCTCTCTTTCTCTCACTCTCTCTCCCTGTCAGCCCACCCACCTCTCTCTCCCTCCCTCCCAGACCATCTCTCTCTCCCTCCCAGCCAACCCACCTCTCTCTCTCTCCCTCCCAGCCCATATCTCTCTCTCTCTCCCTCCCAGACCACCCACCCACCCATCTCTCTCTCTCTCTCTCCCCTCTCTCTCTCTCTCTCTCTCTCCCTCCCAGCCCACCCACCTCTCTCTCTCTCTCTCCCTGCCAGCCCACCCATCTCTCTCTCTCTCTCCCTGCCAGCCCACCCACCCACCCACCCACCCACCCACCCACCCACCTCTCTCTCTCTCTCCCTGCCAGCCCACCCACCCACCTCTCTCTCTGTCTCTCCCTGCCAGCTAGCCTTTAGTTATTAATCAGGTTGAACTCCTCAAATGGTGGCAAAAAAAATGTCCAGGGGTGTCTAGGTACTTCAGAAACGTGAGAGCTGCTTGCTAACATATCAGGTTGAGATGGTGCTTGAGGGAGAGTGAGGTGAGGAAACACTAATATAACGACAGAAGGTTTTATTTAACTACCTTGCAGCACCACTAGGAAATGAAAAACATTTACCCATCGGAAATGATATTACGCCCTCCACACAGACCATGATGGCTTGTGGATTTTCCTGAAAATAGTTTTTGGGGCCACATTAGAATGGGCTACAAATATGAAAGTTTGAGTGAGAGTGAGTGAGTGAGTGAGTGAGTGAGTGTGAAATTGTCCATACCAAGCCTCACATGCACACCGTCTTAGCGTTGAAATACTCAGTTAGAATCCTCTAGCAGACAAGAGACTGCTTTCAATAATGGCGTTCAGCAGTGATATTTAATCAGTAGCACGCAGCAGTGAACCAGAGCTGAACCAGAGATGATTTCACTTCTTCTGGGCTAAATGCATTTTCATTTCTTTACATTGTAAAGACAGAGAGTCATGGTCAAAGCATTTATCTGGGTCTTTTTTTCTTCACTCTATCTAGAAACCCTATTATCTGCCACATCCAAGGATCTGATCAAAACAGCTCCTAACAGCCACATTAGTCCTACTGTACATATCTAATTTACCGCTATAAACTCTATATTACAACTTTCTAGTCATTTAATATGTATTCCTTCTAGTAGCAGATTTTAGGGCGTATGCCAGTACAGTAAATAGTAGTGTACAAATGAAAGAGTTTAACCGTGAGCAGCACCATGGGCTTTTACTATGATTGACAGAGTACCTCTGGGGATGCTCAGCTAAAAGCCATTGTCGTCCCAGAGGTGCAGTGAATAAAACGTTTATCGTCCCTTATCAAATTAACCAGTCTATTGCGCACTTGATTGTTTATTTAAAGACCTTAAGATGCATATCACATATTAATAAACCTGAGACCTGTTTTAAGCCACTTTCCAATTAGGACAGGCGTTCAGTCATGTTCCTCAGAAACAATGGTGTTCTTCACAAACAGGAAAACTTAGTTTGAAGACTTCTGCTCAGAGCAGCCCATTGCTTCTACTGTACATAACTGGGAATGGATGCCCACAGTGCCCCCTACAGGGAATTACTATACACTACAAGTCAAACTGAACAGACCCAACTGAACCGGCACTGCAGAACAGGGCCTCAGAGTAGGAACACTCCTCATAGAAAATACAGGCTCTAGTGGTACAGCTATGAAGACAGGTAGGAGCTGTGATCATCCTCACATTAGTTTTTTTTTAGAAACAAAAACAACACGTTTAATTGAACTTCCTGTTGAAGGTAGAAATGGCACCTCAGTTTTGATCCACCACTAGTCAATATTTCACTTTGATTAAAACAGCTGCTTCCTCCATCGATTCATCCTCTGGAACCTGATTACGACACAAACGATGAGTCACAGATATTAGTATGAATTACGCAACAAGCAACACATCTACACACGACACATCTACACACGACACATCTACACATCTACACACGACACATCTACACACGACACATCTACACACGACACATCTACACTCGACACATCTACACATCTACACTCAACACATCTACACTCGACACATCTACACACGACACATCTACACACGACACATCTAGACTCAACACATCTACACACGACACATCTACACTCAACACATCTACACTCACCACATCTACACATCTACACTCAACACATCTACACTCAACACATCTACACACGACACATCTACACATAACACATCTACACTCAACACATCTACACACGACACATCTACACTCAACACATCTACACTCAACACATCTACACACGACACATCTACACTCAACACATCTACACTCAACACATCTACACATGACACATCTACACACGACACATCTACACGTCTACACACGACACATCTACACACGACACATCTACACTCAACACATCTACACTCAACACATCTACACATCTACACTCGACACACTAAACACATCTACACTCGACACATCTACACACGACACATCTACACTCAACACATCTACACTCAACACATCTACACATCTACACTCAACACATCTACACACGACACATCTACACTCGACACATCTACACACGACACATCTACACTCGACACATCTACACACGACACATCTACACTCGACACATCTACACATCTACACTAAACACATCTACACTCGACACATCTACACACGACACATCTACACTCAACACATCTACACTCGACACATCTACACACGACACATCTACACTCAACACATCTACACTCAACACATCTACACATCTACACTCAACACATCTACACTCAACACACTAAACACATCTACACTCGACACATCTACACTCGACACATCTACACTCGACACATCTACACTCGACACATCTACACTCGACACATCTACACTCAACACATCTACACTTAACACATCTACACTTAACACATCTACACACGACACATCTACACTTAACACATCTACACACGACACATCTACACACGACACATCTACACTCGACACATCTACACTCGACACATCTACACTCGACACATCTACACTCAACACATCTACACTCACCACATCTACACATCTACACTCGACACATCTACACACGACACATCTACACTCGACACATCTACACTCGACACATCTACACTCAACACATCTACACTCACCACATCTACACATCTACACTCGACACATCTACACTCGACACATCTACACTCACCACATCTACACATCTACACTCGACACATCTACACTCGACACATCTACACTTGACACATCTACACTCAACACATCTACACTCAACACATCTACACACGCCACATCTACACACGACACATCTACACGTCTACACACGACACATCTACACACGACACATCTACACTCGACACATCTACACTCGACACATCTACACTCAACACATCTACACCAGTAGAAATAAAGAAGCTCCATACACACAGACTTGACATGGTGTTATTATAATGATAATTTAGACAAAGCTGGTTAAATCCTGGTGGAGACAGACATAGATTAACAACCCTCCCGTGATGATAAAAAGGCTGCATCCATCTGCAGTGTAATAAAAATGGCAATCTTGCAGCTTGGTCCATATTAAATAAGATATGCTTAAGTCTTTAATGACCCAGCAGCTCGTTAGGCAGGCTGGCTCTCTCTCTTTCTCATTCCCTGCCCACAGTATCTATCTATCTATCTATCTGTCTGTCTGTCTGTCTGTCTGTCTGTCTGTCTGTCTCTCAGATTGTTGCTGAAATAAAAGATACTAGAAATGTTCCATATGCACAAAAAAAGCTTATTTCTCTCAATTGTTGTGCACAAATAGCGAGAATTCCTCTTATGCCAAGATAATCCATCCACCTGACAGGCGTGGCATATCAAGAAGCTGATTCAACAGCATGATCATTACACAGGTGCACCTTGTGCTGGGGACAATAAAAGGCCACTTTAAAATGTGCAGTTTTGTCACAAAACACAATGCCACAGATGTCTCAAGTTTTGAGGGAGCGTCCAATTGGCATGCTGACTACAAGAATGTTCTTCTAATGCGAAGTTTTAGAGAATTTGCCAGTACATCCAACTGGCCTCACAACCACATACCATGTGTATGGCATTGTGTGGGCGAGCAGTTTGCTGTTGTCAAAGTTGTGAACAGAGTGCCCCATGGTGAAGGTGGGTTTATGGTATGGGCAGGCATAAGGACAACAAACACAATTGCATTTTATCGATTACAATTTGAATGCACAGCGATACCATGACGAGATCCTGAGGCCCATTGTCGTGCCATTCATCCGCCGCCATCACCTCATGTTTCAGCATGATAATGCACGGCCCCATGTCTCAAGGATCTGTACACAATTCCTGGAAGCTGAAAATGTTCCAGTTCCCGCCAATATCCAGAACCTTCTCAAAGCCAGTGAAGAGGAGTGACGACAACATTCCACAGGCCACAATCAACAGCCTGATCAACTCCATGTGAAGGAGATGTGTCGCACTGCATGAGGCAAATGGTGGTCACACCAGATACTGACTGGTTCTCTGATCCACACCCCTACTGTTTTTAAGGTATCGGTGCCCAACAGATGAATTTCTGTGTTCCCAGTCATGTGAAATCCATAGATTAGGGCCTAATGAATTTATTTCAATTGACTGATTTCCTTTATATTAATCTTTGAAATTGTTGCAGGTTACGTTTATATTTTTGTTCAGTATACATCATGTGACTCAGAGATATAAGGCAGTTCAGGACAACAATGATGAAATCTCTTTCTCTCATGCCTACAGTCGTGGCCAAAAGTTTTGAGAACGACACAAATATTAATTTTCACAAAGTCTGCTGCCTCAGTTTGTATGATGGCAATTTGCATATACTCCAGAAGGTTATGAAGAGTGATCAGATTCATTGAAATTCATTGCAAAGTCTCTCTTTGCCATGCAAATTAACTGAATCCCCAAAATCATTTCCACTGCATTTCAGCCCTGCCACAAAAGGACCAGCTGACATCATCTCAGTGATTCTCTCGTTAACACAGGTGTGAGTGTTGATGAGGACAAGGCTGGAGATCACTCTGTCATGCTGATTGAGTTCGAATAACAGACTGGAAGTGTCAAAAGGAGGTTGGTGCATGGAATCATTGTTATTCCTCTGTCAACCGTGGTTACCTGCAAGGAAACATTTGCCATCATCATTGCTTTGCACAAAAAGGGCTTCACAGGCAAGGATATTGCTGCCAGTAAGATTGCACCTAAATCAACCATTCTCCTAAAGTTAATTCAGCTGCGGGATCGGGGCACCACCAGTACAGAGCTTGCTCAGGAATGGCAGCAGGCAGGTGTGAGTGCATCTGCACGCACAGTGAGGCAAAGACATTTGGAGGATGGCCTGGTGTCAAGAAGGGCAGCAAAGAAGCCACTTCTCTCCAGGAAAAACATCAGAGACAGACTGATATTCTGCAAAAGGTACAGGGATTGGACTGCTGAGGACTGGGGTAAAGTCATTTTCTCTGATGAATCCCCTTTCTGATTGTTTGGGGCATCCAGAAAAAAACTTGTCCCGAGAAGACAAGGTGAGCGCTACCATCAGTCCTGTGTCATGCCAACAGTAAAGCATCCTGAGTCCATTCATGTGTGGGGTTGCTTCTCAGCCAAGGGAGTGGGCTCACTCACAATTTTGCCTAAGAACACAGCCATGAATAAAGAATGGTACCAACACATCCTCCGAGAGCAACTTCTCCCAACCATTCAGGAACAGTTTGGTGACGAACAATGCCTTTTCCAGCATGATGGAGCACCTTGCCATAAGGCAAAAGTGATAACTAAGTGGCTCGGGGAACAAAACATCGATATTTTGCGTCCATGGCCATGAAACTCCCCAGACCTTAATCCCATTGAGAACTTGTGGTCAATCCTGAAGATGCGGGTGGACAAACAAAAACCCACAAATTCTGACAAACTCCAAGCATTGATTATGCAAGAATGGGCTACCATCAGTCAGGATATGGCCCAGAAGTTAATTGACAGCATGCCAGGGCGGATTGCAGAGGTCTTGAAAAAGAAGGGTCAACACTGCAAATATTGACTCTTTGCATCAACTTCATGTAATTGTCAATAAAAGCCTTTGACACTTATGAAATGCTTGTAATTATACTTCAGTATTCCATAGTAACATCTGACTAAAATATCTAAAGACACTGAGGCAGCAAACTTGGTGGAAATTAATATTTGTGTCATTCTCAAAACTTTTGGCCACGACTACATCTGCATTGCTTGCTGTTTGGGGTTTTAGGCTGGGTTTCTGTACAGCACTTTGTGACATCGGCTGTTGTAAAAAAGGGCTTTATAAATACATTTGATTGATTGATTGATAATAACACAGAGAGAGAATTTGATATTTTACAAGCATTAGAGACACTGTTCTTTAAGCCCGGTGTCTGGGACCTTTCAGAGCCTGTTTCATGGGCCACCCTTCAACCTTTATTCCGAGTATCGCAGAGTGTCTGGATACAGCCCTTAGCCGTAGTATATTGGCCATATAACATAAACCTCCGAGGTGCCTTATTGCTATTATAAACAGGTTACCAAAGTAAATGGAAGTGTAAACAAGTCATTTTGCGTCATACACCTGGTACGCCAGCAACCAGGAGCCAAAATACCAGGTTTATAATATGTCTACCAGCTGTAAACGGCCCGCCTCTCAACAGGTATATTAAAGCTGACATTTACCCCTCGTTTTCACCAAGTCCTCTACAGAGACATTGCAACTGCTTTCTTGACCCAGTTTTCATGGTTTATGTCCTGTTGTACTTCTGAACTAAGTCAATTCTCACATCATTTATTTGTCTCTAATTTACAACTGTCCCCCCGTCACCAACTGTTGATGATGCCTCTCATTCCATCCCCATGAATCCAGGAGCAGGGAGCTAATCCACATGATGTGCGCTAAGTGGAACCATTCCATCTCCTCGCCACACAGAATAGACCTTCATGCTGAGATGGCTTTAATGACTTTTTAATGGGTCTATTATGCTTTTGCATTTAACGATGTACTTACAACGACTCTAATCATTTTATTGGAATGATGAATGATTGAGAAAAGAGTAACATTAATTTAATTTACAGTTCAGTCTTCCGTCGTCTTTAGAGGCCTGTCTAGAGAAGAGGAGTGAGAGAAGAGAGGAGAGCAGACAGAGTTACACACTGGAAAGTAGACTTTCGTAATTTATGATGGCTGCACTGTTGTTTTCCCTCATCACTAATTAGACCCCTTTTGTGTAGTCTACTGATTTCTGTGTCCAAGTCACAACGCTGGATTAACAAGACAAGCCACTGTCTGCATCCACTCCATATCATTCATCTCTCACAAAATGATTACTTGGGGGACCTGGCTGCTCTCAGACAAGGGAGGGAAGGATTCTACAGCTCCACTGCAGTAGTTCTGCTGTTGATCCATACACATATACACAAACGCATACAACACACCCATACATAACTAATTGGTGTCATTTTGAATGATGGCAGTCAGTTTTATTCATTGCACTAAAGTACACACACACACACACACACACACACACACACACACACACACACACACACACACACACACACACGTACACTGACTGTACAAAACATTAAGAACACCTTCCAAATATTGAGTTTCACTCCATTTTTGCCCTCAGAACGGCCTCAATTCCACAGGGATGCTGGTCCATGTTGACTCCAATGCTTCCCCACAGTTGTGTCAAATTGGCTGGATGTCCTTTGGGTGGTGGACCGTTCTTGATACAAACGGGAAACTGTTGAGCGTGAAAAACCCCAGTTGCGTTGCAGTTCTCGACACACTCAAACGGACGCACCTGGAACCTACTGCCACACCCTGTTCAACGGCACTTACATCTTTAGTCTCGCCCATTCACCCTCTTGAATGGCACACATACACAATCCATGTCTCAAGGCTTAAAAAATCCTTCTTTAACCGGTCTCCCCCCCCTCCCCCTTCATCTACACTGATTGAAGTGTATTTAATAAGTGACATCAATAAGGGAGCATAGTTTTCACCTGGTCAGTCTGTGTCATGGAAAGAGCAGGTGTTCTTAATGTTTTGTCCACTCAGTGCAGATGCAGATGCTCTCTAGGTTGTTGTCTCATCAGTAATGCAAAACGTATGACTGACTGCATCTGCAAAGATCATAGTTGAATACAAATAATATTTGACGTGGTCATAAAAAGTATGAGGTTCGCCCACATTGATGAGTGTTTGTTTTCTGTACACAGACACCTGCTGTAAAGATAAACACGTGGCTATCGCCTTGGTAGGGTTTGTGAACGTTCAGTAATAATTCAGTTATTAACCAGTCTGGTCCCCTTCACGCTGCTCCATCCCATTCCTTCGCCTCAGGACAGCTGAACTAGCAAATCTCTTTAAATTGTACATGTTCTCATTTTCAGAGTTTCTGCAACTGTTTGTTTTCATGAACTACTATCCAATATCAAAGTCTTTTTTTTCTATGCTGTCCACACAGAAAGAAAAAAATGCCTGTGAGTTGATGAGCAAGGTAAGATAGGCACCGCGTGAACAGTATAGCCTTTATGGGGGTGATGGAGGAAAGGGGAACGAGGGAGGGAGTAAGGGAAAGGGGGGGCGGAGGGGGAGAGGGGGGAGAGGGTGAAGGGAAGGATGGAGGAAAGGGGAAGGAGGGAGGAAGTAAGGGAGATGGGGGAGGGAGGGAGGGACGGACGGAGGGGGGAGGGATGGAGGAAAGGGGAATGAGGGGGAGAGGGGGAGGGATGGAGGAAAGGGGAAGGAGGGAGGAAGTAAGGGAGATGGGGGGAGGGAGGGAGGGATGGACGGACGGAGGGGGGAGGGATGGAGGAAAGGGGAATGAGGGGGAGAGGGGGAGGGATGGAGGAAAGGGGAAGGAGGGAGGAAGTAAGGGAGATGGGGGGAGGGAGGGAGGGAGGGACGGACGGAGGGGGGAGGGATGGAGGAAAGGGGAATGAGGGAGGGAGTAAGGGAGATGGGGAGGGAGGGCGGAGAGGGGGGAGGGACGGAGTGAGGGAGGGAGAGAGAAGGGGGAGGAAGGGGGAGGGAGGAAGGCGGGAGGATGTTAATCTCAGAGGAACAGCATGATGCTGCAGTACCTAATTGCCCGACAGAAAAAGCAATCCTGTCTATTATGGAAGGGGTTGAAATAATGCAAATAGGTAGAAAGGCTAGGAGATAAGACAAACGCCAGCTGTTCCCACCCTGCCTGCAGCACAGTGATATCTCTGAGAGGAGCATGGGAGGCCTGTTAAGGCCTGGCTGCTGGACCTTCGTGGGGAAGCCGTCATCTTCTGTCCACTGCTTGGCTCTGGGAATCACTAGGTTATTACCCTCCAGGTGTTCAGCACTATGGGGAAATTGGTCCAGTGTTATAGTTACAACAGCATTAAGGTAATATTTATCAGCACATTAAAGAGAAGGTATGTCATGAGTAATCGGAGACTGACAGCCAATGAGGGTTTGGGATGATTTAACAGGCAAGGGTATTAAATGAATGGCACGCCACCATCTACCACAGAGATGGTCTTAGAAAGAGTAAACAGTCATCTTTGCCAAGTTAGATATAGATTTCTGTAGAGTGCACCAGACTCTCAGCAAGTCCCTCAGGCAATGGACATGGACAGGCAGAGGTACAGTAGTAGCAGCTTACTTCAGCACTTACAACACAAGCTGTGAAATGACATTTTCTTCCTCCGGCAAGCGGCATAATGTTGAAGATGTAACAGCATCGAGGAGTCCAGTCAATATCTAACTTATGGAAACAATACAATGGAGAATAGGTGGAGAATTCAGCTCAAGTGTAAAACAGACACAGAGACAAACACTTGTCCGTTGCCCTCTGGTGGAGAGAGAGTTCTGTTGGGCTAAACACGGTCGGAATGCAAGTCGTGTCCGAGCACACAGGTCCGTCTGGTGTATACCGAGTCTGTTTCATGTTGCCAAGGTCACAGTTTCTAAACTGCAAGGACAATAGACTGACCTTTTCCAGTGGTTTAAGCGTTGCAGTGTAAGTAAACTGTGAAAAAAAGATATATCTTATTATCTAATGGTAGGACCAAATTCCTGATCGTGACTAACATTTTAAATGTTCAAAATTATTTTAGGGCGAGTATTACTTAGTAGACTAACTGCATGTGAGTGGACTGCCGACTCACAATGTAAACTAGAAATCCTTTAGAAAACACTTGTCATACAAACGGACAGATTTCCTGCCATTCTTGGTGCGAATAAAACAGAGAGTTTACCTTTTTTGAAAGGTAACACTGTCACAAACCTTCCAAGTTGTGAAATTGGACAGTTGGTAAACATCAATCAATCAAATGTATTTATAAAGAGCTTTTTTTTACTTTTTTTTTTTTTTTACATCAGCCGATGTCAGAAACTGATGTACAGAAACCCAGCCTAAAACCTAAAACAGCAAGCAATGCTGTTTGCCCTTTCTATTGGATCCATGTTGGAACAGAGATGTTGAATGCAAAGCACCTAGACACTTTCCAAAGTCTTTTACTTGTAACTACAGTCACGCTTACATCAATGTAATGTTCTTCTAACGCTCTCCTGTCTGGGTTCTGACCTCTAAGTATCACAAACTGGGTTCTGACTTCAGTGAGAGATCCACAGACGTCTAACCCGGAGGACCACTCTTGTTCTCTATATTGACAAAGTCTGCAGTGATGGACCTGGACTGAAGCACAGTTTGTTCTCAATGTCACTTCATTTCTAAATGAAATGTATGTTAAGAGATTGATTAAAGTAGTCAAGCTACACAACATCGATCTCCAGAGATGGGGAGAGGGGAAAGAAGAGATGCAAAGGAAAAGGACAAGAGGAGGAGACAGACAGGAGAGGAAGAGAGTGAGAGAAGAGGAAGAGAGACGGAGAAGAAGGAGAGAGACGGCGAAGAGGAAGAGAGCTGTAGGAAAGGAGGAGAGTGAGAGAAGAGGAAGAGAGTGAGAGAAGAGGAAGAGAGTGAGAGAAGAGAAGATGAAGAGAGTGAGAGAAGAGAAGATGAAGAGAGTGAGAGAAGAGAAGATGAAGAGAGTGAGAGAAGAGAAAGAGAGTGAGAGAAGAGAAAGAGAGTGAGAGAAGAGAAAGAGAGTGAGAGAAGAGAAAGAGAGTGAGAGAAGAGGAAGAGAGTGAGAGAAGAGGAAGAGAGTGAGAGAAGAGGAAGAGAGTGAGAGAAGAGGAAGAGAGTGAGAGAAGAGGAAGAGAGTGAGAGAAGAGGAAGAGAGTGAGAGAAGAGGAAGAGAGTGAGAGAAGAGGAAGAGTGAGAGAAGAGGAAGAGAGTGAGAGAAGATGAAGAGAGTGAGAGAAGATGAAGAGAGTGAGAGAAGATGAAGAGAGTGAGAGAAGAGAAGAGGAAGAGATTGAGAGAAGAGGAAGAGAGTGAGAGAAGAGGAAGAGAGTGAGAGAAGAGGAAGAGAGTGAGAGAAGAGGAAGAGAGTGAGAGAAGAGGAAGAGAGTGAGAGAAGAGGAAGAGAGCGATAGAAGAGGAAGGGAGCGAGAGAAGAGGAGAGCGAGAGAAGAGGATAGCGAGAGAAGAGGATAAGAGTGAGAGAGGAGGAAGGGAGACGGAAAGGGTGGTTGTGTGTAAAAAATTTCATTTGATGTGCTCAAAATCATTGATGACAGGCCTCTTGAAGTCTACTCAATTCCCTGACACTTACGAGAGATGGCCAACAGCAGAATGCCAAGTGAGAGCGAAGCTCATCATGAAAATCTGAATCGCACTGATGGCCTCATTTCCATTGCCAGTTAATATACAGTTGAAGTCATAAGTTTACATACACCTTAGCCAAATACATTTAAACTCCATTTTTCACAATTCCTGACATTTATTCCAAGTAAAAAATCACTGTCTTAGGTCAGTTTGGATCACCACTTTATTTTAAGAATGTGAAATGTCAGAATAATAGTAGAGAGTGATTTATTTCAGCTTTTATTTCTTTCAACACATTCCCAGTGGGTCTGAAGTTTACATACACTCAATTAGTATATGGTAGCATTGCCTTTAAATTGTTTAACTTGGGTCAAACGTTTCAGGTAGCCTTCCACAAGCTTCCCACAATAAGTTGGGTGAATTTTGCCCATTCCTCCTGAAAGAGATGGTGTAACTGAGTCAGGTTTGTAGGCCTCCTTGCTTGCACACTCTTTTTCAGTTCTGCCCACACATTTTCTATGGGCTTGAGGTCAGGGCTTTGTAATGGCCACACTAATACCTTGACTTTGTTATCCTTAAGCCATTTTTCCACAACTTTGGAAGTATGCTTGGGGTCATTGTCCATTTGGAAGACCTATTTGCGACCAAAATTTAACTTCCTGACTGATGTCTTGAGATGTTGCTTCAATATATCCACATAATTTTCCTGCCTCATGACGCCATCTCTTTTGTGAAGTGCACCAGTCCCTCCTGCAGCAAAGCACCCCCACAACATGATGCTGTCACCCCCGTGCTTCTCGGTTGGGATGGTGTTCTTCGGCTTGCAAGCCTCCCCCTTTTTCCTCTAAACATAACGGTGGTCATTATGGCCAAACAGTTCTATTTTTGTTTCATCAGACCAGAGGACAATTCTCCAAAAAGTACGATCTTTGTCCCCATGTGCAGTTGCAAACCGTAGTCTGCCTTTTTTATGGCGGTTTTGGAGCAGTGGCTTTTTCCTTGCTGAGCGGCCTTACAGGTTATGTCGATGTAGGACTCGTTTTACTGTGGATATAGATACTTTTGAACCTGTTTCCTCCAGCATCTTCACAAGGTCCTTTGCTGTTGTTCCGGGATTGATTTGCACTTTTCGCACCAAAGTATGTTCATCTCTAGGAGACAGAATGTGTCTCCTTCCTAAGCGGTATGACAGCTGCGTGGTCTCATGGTGTTTATACTTGCATACTATTGTTTGTACAGATGAACGTGGCACCTTCACACATTTGGAAATTGCTCCCAAGGATGAACCAGGCTCGTGGAGGTCTACAATTTTTTTTCCGAGGTCTTGGCTGATTTCTTTTGATTTTCCCATGATGTCAAGCAAAGAGGCACTGAGTTTGAAGGTAGCCTTGAAATACATCCACAGGTACACTTCCAATCGACTCAAATTATGTCAATTAGCCTATCAGAAGCTTCTAAAGCCATGACATCATCTTCTGGAATTTTCCAAGCTGTTTAAAGGCACAGTCAACTTAGTGTATGTAAACTTCTGACACTGGATTTGTGATACAGTGAATTATAAGTGAAATAATGTGTCTGTAAACAATTGTTGTAAAAATTACTTGTGTCATGCACAAAGTAGATGTCCTAACCGACTTGCCAAAAGTATAGTTAGTTAACAAGAAATGTGTGGAGTGGTTGAAAAACGAGTTTTAATGACTCCAACCTGAGTGTATGTAAATTTCCGACTTCAACTGTACACTTCACAATAGAAGAACGAACATCAATTAGCTTTCTTGAAATATAAAAAATGTATAGCAAACAATTAAAATAGTATTACAGCAGTATACCGTAAGCACCAATTCTTCTAAGAGTTGCAGCTAACAATCTCCCTTACTGTTGTAGTCTTACAGGATAACTTTGACCCGAAAACAACCTTACCACATTTCCTACCCAACTGAGACATCTGAAAATATAATCATGCCGTGTCACAATAACGTCAGGTAAGAAAATGGCTACGTTAAATGGCTACGTTGACAGTCTAAGATATTAAGAGCTTTAACGTCCCGTAAATGTGCCATCTATATGCAAATCATAGTGACACAGATCATTCGCTTAGATAGGCTGCTTTGGATACACTGCTAAAGCCGCTGACTTGGATATACTGCTAAAGTCACTGACTTGGATACACTGCTAAAGCCGCTGACTTGGATATACTGCTAAAGTCACTGACTTGGATATACTGCTAATGTCACTGACTTGGATATACTGCTAAAGTCACTGACTTGGATACACTGCTAAAGTCGCTGACTTGGATACACTGCTAAAGTCGCTGACTTGGATATACTGCTAAAGTCACTGACTTGGATATACTGCTAAAGTCGCTGACTTGGATACACTGCTAAAGTCACTGACTTGGATATACTGCTAAAGTCGCTGACTTGGATATACTGCTAAAGTCGCTGACTTGGATATACTGCTAAAGTCGCTGACTTGGATATACTGCTAAAGTCGCTGACTTGGATATACTGCTAAAGTCACTGACTTGGATACACTGCTAAAGTCACTGACTTGGATATACTGCTAAAGTCACTGACTTGGATATACTGCTAAAGTCACTGACTTGGATATACTGCTAAAGCCACTGACTTGGATATACTGCTAAAGTCACTGACTTGGATATACTGCTAAAGTCACTGACTTGGATATACTGCTAAAGTCACTGACTTGGATATACTGCTAAAGCCACTGACTTGGATATACTGCTAAAGTCACTGACTTGGATATACTGCTAAAGTCACTGACTTGGATACACTGCTAAAGTCACTGACTTCCTGTCTCAATCTGAAGAACTGAAATAGTAGCTAGAGATCCTGTAGCGTAACGTTCAACCTTGAGGCTGTCAAAACAACGTCTCTGTTACTTAGTCACATCTCGACAAGCAAGTTTGAGCAGAACTCTAATCACTGTGGAAGTTGTGGAATGATGGCTAATTAATAATTAGTGCATATTGCATAATCAAGCAGCATTGACAAAGACATGTTGGTAATTATGAGTCAACGGTGACTAATTATAGTGCTATTAGCTTCACAAGACTGACAAAAGCCTCAGATAGATACACACTTGATCATTTAACTTGAACCTCCAGACTTCAAGCGTGGCCAAACACAGACTGCCACTTTCAAGGCTGCAGAGGACTGAGAATGGATTCAATGAAACCAAGAAAACACACGTCCAGTTTGGGCTTACAGAGAAAACAGTGTCATCTAATGGCAGTAGTGATATCATGTACTTTTGGCATAGCTAAGGTCATTGAGTGAACTCGTAAAGTGAGGCAGTTCAACTTTTGAGTGTTTTTTTTTTGTTTTATACGTTTGTATATATAAAAAAAAAAAAAATTAATCGCAACTGCAGCAGATCCTGAAAAAGAGGAAATGTTGACAGGAACCTATCACTCATATACTGTACGAGTGAGCCATCATCACAAGTTCCTGGTGTTGATGAAATGCCAATCACTGTCTCCTCGCCCACAGGGTTAAGATTATTGTGTAGAATAACATGATGAACAACATCTCTACAAGTCGTTTCCTGAAGTAATATGGTTGTCACGTCCGTTGTTGGAACGAGACCAAGGTGCAGCGTGGTAGGCGTACATCTTTCTTTATTAAAAATGACACCGAAAAACAACAAAATACAAAAAACGAACGTAAAGCTATATGCAGTGCAGAAAGCAACTACACACAAACAAGATCCCACAATCTAAGGTGGGAAAAAGGGCTGCCTAAGTATGATCCCTAATCAGAGACAACGATACACAGCTGCCTCTGATTGGGAACCATACTAGGCCAACAAAGAAATAGAAACATAGATTTGCCCACCCAAGTCACACCCTGACCTAACCAAATAGAGAATAAAAAAAGCTCTCTAAGGTCAGGGCGTGACAATGGTGGTAAAAGCAATTTCATATGAATCCTCTTCCTGACGGAATAACACTAACGGAAGAGCACCTCACACATCTCCAATAGCCTTACCCCCCCCCCCCCCCCCATCTCTCTATTCTCGTCTTATGCTCTAGGCATACTAACCTTTTATTATTGGCTAAACCCCTGGGAAGAATTCAATGATAATTATTGTGTATGAAAATGCCACTCCTTTAAATAGAGAGATCCAATGATATGAGATCTAACAATTCAAAGATCTTAGTTAGTGTGTGTGATGTGCGAGTGATCGTTTAGTTAAATATGTAGAATGCTTATTAGATGCCCTGCTGTTTCAATGGGCTTTCTCTGACCTGGCATTGTAACATGACTTATCCTCCATCAAACTTCTATTATCATCTTGAGCTTGTGTTTTTGTTAGAAACTACGCTATCTTTCGCTAAAGTTCAACATTAATATTTCATTATTTAACCTTTACAGTTCAAAGCACTGACTGTTGAGTTCTCTCAAAACCAATTAAACCTTTTGGTATTTTCTTCGAACGCAGAAACTGTCAACTACAAAATGGATGAAAGAAACCACTTTAATGGAGTAATCATCTGTAATTACTTGTGACACAGCACACTCTAAAAGCAAGGTTACTTTGTCCATATCTGCTGCTATCAATGGTAAAATATTCAGATTGTTTAATTTTATCAATAGAACTGGGGGGGGGGGGGGGGGGGGGGGGCTGTCAGCATGTTTGGACCGCCAGTATGATGTGTAAATTACATAGGAATATCTGGGCCTCTATCATAATATGTAAGGTAGGTGAACTCACTCAATGCTTCCTACTTTCCAAATACAGATAGCCTATAGTACATTTAACTGAACATACAGTAACTGACACTTATCTTGTTTATATTTAACAAAGTGTAAGGGAATAAAAACGTGTTCTAATGACATGCCATCCCGGTGTTTGGTAAAAACATGCCATAGCTGACTGGGTAGGCCATCAGTCACTGCATACTGGCTGTGTACACAGAGGCGTGGATAACACCTCTTTCTCTATCTCAAATAGTGCTGCCATTTTAAATGTCTATATGTTCTCATGATCACAGAAGGTAATCTAGAGCCACATATCATGCTGGATCATTTTTGTAATTCAGGGGCAAATTGGAAATGACATAAAGACTGGACAATAAAGCCATAGGATATAATTTGGATAACTAACAGTAGACTACTTTACAGTAGACTAGTTCACAGCAGACTAGTTTACAGTAACTAGTTTACAGTAGACTAGTTCACAGTAGACTAGTTTATAGTAGGCTAGTTCACAGTAGGCTAGTTCACAGTAGACTAGTTTACAGTAGTCTAGTTCACAGCAGACTAGTTTACAGTAACTAGTTTACAGTAGACTAGTTCACAGCAGACTAGTTTACAGTAGCCTAGTTTACAGTAGACTAATTCACAGCAGGCTAGTTTACAGCAGGCTAGTTCACAGCAGGCTAGTTCACAGCAGGCTAGTTCACAGCAGGCTAGTTCACAGTAGACTAGTTCACAGTAGACTAGTTTACAGTAGACTAGTTCACAGTAGGCTAGTTCACAGTAGGCTAGTTCACAGCAGGCTAGTTCACAGTAGACTAGTTTACAGTAGACTAGTTCACAGTAGGCTAGTTTACAGTAGACTAGTTTATAGTAGATTAGTTCACAGTAGAAAATAGCATAATGGAGTTTCAGATTCCTTGTGCCAAAGTCGTGTCTTATTACAATGAATCTACCCAACTATACAATCAGAGATGATTTCAACCCACCTCCTTTCTCTCATTTCAGGACCTATTTCTCTGAAGTGGTATATAAAGACCAGTGAATCCTGGGTAGGTCTTCATTACGTGGTAAGGGAGGGCAAGCAGAAGAAAAAAAATACAGAGTACTTTGGAACCACTGAAAGGTTTTAATCACAGAATTAAATTGAAATAATTGCTTGAAATAGTCATTACTCAAAAATTACAATTTCATTTAAATGATAGATATGTAAATATCTGTCTCCAACTGCTTAGTCCCATTTTAAAAAGCCACTGTCCATTTCAGTAAGTAATAACATGTAACCTTATTCAATCTGCCCTGAAATGAATTCATTAAGATGCATTCAAGTCCCTCTTTTGTCCCAAAAGGTTAGTAGGAGCTTCCTCTTGCTTTATGCCAAGCATTACATTCATTCAATTGGATTAAAAAAAGAAAATCTTAAATCCATATCAAATGAATCTAAATCAACATGTAGCCCATACGTATTAAACAGTTTAAACAGGATATTGAGTTGAGCTGTCTCTCAACCCTTTCCACCATTGGCTACTTGGCAGTAATCTTTGGGAAACAAAAAAAAAAAACAGGACAGATATTCTTGGAATTGATGTTGGCTGCCATGGGCTGAACCCACATTCACATTAGTGTAGTCTCTCCATCGTGTAAATTGATGCACCACTGTAAGTAACAGGACCGGAGGGTTGAGCTCATTCAACATCTCATTATTTCATCACAGAGATCCAAGTAAAGGCCGTTATAGTTCCCTCCCAACAGTGACGGAGAAGGTAATAATCCCAGATGTTCTCTATGTGTGAATGTTGTTCCATGCACAGCTGAAGAAGCTTTGCACATTAGCTCCATAACCGCGTGTTCCTAGAATGCCTCAAAGTGCAACTAGGCAAACATTCAATATAGCATTAGTGGAAAAAAACATGATGAAGCAAGTCTCACATAGACTGTACTGTACTTTAACTACAGAACTAGTCAGATCAAAACACATATTCTCTCTCAATCCACATGACTATAATTGTTTTTATATATTTTCGCTTCTTTATTGTTATGAGACGAGTAATGCCAGATATGTAAACATTATTTAAGTGGCATTATTAAAGTGACTACTGATCCATTTATCAAAGTGGCCAATGATTTCAAGTCTGTATGTAGGCGGCAGCTTCTCTATGTTAGTGCCGGCTGTTTAACAGTCTGATGGCCTTGAGATAGAAGATATTTTTCAGTCTCTCGGTCCCAGCTTTGATGCACCTGTACTGACCTCGCCTTCTGGATGGTAGCGGTGTGAACAGGCAGTGGCTCGGGTGTGTGTGTGTGTCGTCTCTCTGTGTGTGTGTGTGTGTGTGTGGTCTGCAAATAAAGAAATAGATAAAGATACACTAGTGAATGACAGAATACAATCTCAAATTTCCATCACTTATAAACAATATGCATGGCTATAACATGACTATGATGACTTAATGCTATACAGGACCATGTAGAGCAATACAACGTGACTGTGACTGCACTCATTTGAAATCAAAGGGCTGCCACCGCAAGTGTACTACAAAGCCAAGCATCATCATCTCCAGTACAGGGCTACAACTGCACAATGAACTTTTCACCTCTAAACAGTGAAAGACAATGTAATACCCATATAATGATGTACCATACCATGTACCATACGATGCAGTGGGGGGCATTATCCTATACCCTACACACTCAACTGGCGGACAGGCCAGGCTTCGACCCCTGGTATCATATAAACACACATAAAAGATGGAAGACTGCATAGAATTACAGCAAATTCACTTTAAAAACAGGAGGGAAAAAATATCACTGCCCCATTCAAAATGTGTAGAATTGCAGGAAATTAGCTTTAAAAACTGCAAATTTGAGGGGTGTGAACAGTTTGAGGTTGCATGGGTTGCTTGTTTGCAGTAGAAACTATAAAATTAGCATTAGTATACATATGACATCATCATAGCAGAGTGCATCCTCAGTTATAAACTATCAACAAGGACGCACACTGGCAATGGCTAACACAATGAAAGCTAACTGGAGGGAAAACACAAGGATGATTGGAACTTGCTGTCACTTGACTGATCTCGAGCTGATTTTCTTCTCTGAGCTCGAGATCGACCAGCATGCTCTGCTCCACTACACCGGTTGCCGGGGCTACAGCTCTGATAGATATGATTAACTATAAATACTTCACAGCCTTTTGTACAATAGTACTTTTTCTTTCTTTCTTGTTCTTAGAAAATGTATACCTACTGTATTGTAGGGACAGGTTTATAAGCGCCGGATATCGACACTGCTACTTGAGCATGTTTTTGTGTCACAGTTGATGGCTGGCAGGTATGGAACGTCATTTGGGTCTTTGCATGTCAAAAAAATAAACACATCAAATACGCACACACACTGGCCACGATGTGTTTACAAAACCCTGTTGGTAATAAGACATTGTCTGTTCGAACTAATGGGAAAACGTCTGCGTAAGCATTTAAAATAAGTTCAGGATCAAATGAGTAGGATCAAAAATGTTTCCAAATATCTTAGATACAGATGTTATTAGCAACTTCTGCGGTAGCTGGCTAGCTTTAGCTTGGTACCTAGCTAGCATCAATGCAACCAGACTGAAAACAATGACCAGTAAAACTGCTGTCATTTTCAAAATTCTTAGCAATGATTAAGGAATCCATGTGAGTAAGTATTAGCTAGGTAGCGACTTGTTGTTCTCCTATTTAAATTAAACTTCAGTTCATGAATATAACTAGCTAGCCAGCTACATAACTATTTCGCCCAAAGCTAACGTTTTAAGCAGCCAGCTAGCTTCATCTGGCTAGTGAGACTTGACCTGACCGGTTTATGTGTTGTGAAGCTAGCCACAATAATGATTAGCCACAATATTGGAATTTGCAGGGCGTCTTTAAAATAAAGGCCCCTTGGTGAAAGTGATGCAAATGTTTGAAATTGGTGGAATCATGCCATATTTAGACTAGATAATTTTAAACAAGGTTAGAGTGTTGGAATGTGGAGCAATGAAATGGGGTATCAGTCTACTCGGTGACACCCACTGAACACAACGGTGAAGAGTTTATTCAAATGATAGCTTCGTAGCTCTTATTGCGGGACTTTGACTGTGGGAAATCACCTCCCCAGTCAGCCTATTGTGCGTATTGACATTCATATTGCACTGTACACCCTTACCTAAGGATTGGAGATCAATGAAATGGGGTATCAGTCTACTCAGTAGCAAAGTGCTTTTTTCCTCCAAAGTCCTCTGTTATCAGATTTTTGTCAAATTAACACATTCTTGTCTTTAGTTGAATTTATATAACAACATTCCAACCTCGTTTAGCATGATCTATTTCATTATGGAATGATTCCACTATTTTGTATTAATTTGCATCACTTTCAATTAGATACTTTTAATTTGAACGCAAACTGCAAATTCCACTACTGTGGCTAATCTTTACTGTGGTTAGCTTCACATAGGTAGGTCTGAAAATTATTAATCAAATAAGACCTGTCTTATAAATTAGGGGTATTTTAGAAGATGACACCTAGCTAGATAGTTTGCTAACTAACTATAGCTACTGAAACAGATGTTGTTTTGCTATGTTTATGGGGAAGAACATTGTTCTCATCCCTCAGCTAGCTATCTTTTTATATGACAAGCACTGTCCCAGACTAGAGCTTGGGGAAGCGTGTCTACGCTCCTGCGTCAGCGGCAGGTGCGCCAGACAAAAGTTTACCAGCATCATAGCATACGTATCGGCGAATCGCTGTGGAATACCAGTGATCAATGTGTAATAACTAAGTTTAAAAAAATGTATGAACGTGTTAAATTATTATGTGACGTATTCAGGTCCTGATTGGTCAACAAGCTTATTTGACTTGTCAAATAGTGTTATTTGACGTGTGTCTTTTTTTGACGTGCAAAGACCCAAACGGCGTTCCATAGGAAGGGCTGAGGGCCAGAAGGTTGAGAGTTTGTGCTACACTCCCTGCCTGTTTCATTACAGTATAATAGGCATGCTCCCAATTGATCTCCACTCTTCTCTTTTGTTTTACATGACATCATGCCCACACACTAAATCAGCCACACATCACAGGAGTGGTGCTAAATTACAGGCACTGCTCAGTTTGACCTTTCGAGATAAAAAAGAAACATTAAAGATGAGCCTCTGTACTTAATCAACCCGGTGATTATCAAGCACATTTTTCTTGCAGAAGAACATTTATGGTTCTGTCCTCTTTCCAGTATGCTGTTCATAAGACTGCCAGCACTTTAAAGAGCAAATTATATGAATCATGCCCATTGGTATGTCAGACATCACTTTTTAAACTTATAGCAAAAGTCTACTTTTTGTTCTCCCTTAACGGCTTCTGTAAAGTCTGAGCCCTTTGGAAAGCTGAAAGAGACAACCTAATGGACTTTATTGTCCTTTAATTCACATAGGTGTCTGTCCGGAATTAAGTGAGCACAAACCTGACTATGATGGTTTATGCATCATTTGTAGCTACTGACAGCAGACTTGAAAGAAGAGGAAAGGAGAGCCCATAATCCTGGCATGTCAGGCTCAAAGAGGACATTTCCTAAATCTTAAGAGATGAGAGGGGTGAAGTCAAAGGCTGTGTTATGTGAGACAAGTGTTAAACCCTACTGGTACTATTTATCAGTACTACTGGGGTTTCAGGCTGGGTTTCTGTACAGCACTTTGCTGATGTAAGAAGGGCTTTATAAATACATTTGATTTGATTTGATTACTGGAGGGGGTCTGGATACAGCAGTACTACTGGAGGGGATCCGGATACAGCAGTACTACTGGAGGGGATCGGGATACAGCAGTACTACTGGAGGGGATCGGGATACAGCAGTACTACTGGAGGGGGTCCGGATACAGCAGTACTACTGGAGGGGGTCCGGATACAGCAGTACTACTGGAGGGAGTCCGGATACAGCAGTACTACTGGAGGGGGTCCGGATACAGCAGTACTACTGGAGGGGGTCCGGATACAGCAGTACTACTGGAGGGGGTCCGGATACAGCAGTACTACTGGAGGGGGTCCGGATACAGCAGTACTACTGGAGGGGGTCCGGATACAGCAGTACTACTGGAGGGGATCGGGATACAGCAGTACTACTGGAGGGGGTCCGGATACAGCAGTACTACTGGAGGGAGTCCGGATACAGCAGTACTACTGGAGGGGGTCCGGATACAGCAGTACTACTGGAGGGGGTCCGGATACAGCAGTACTACTGGAGGGGGTCCGGATACAGCAGTACTACTGGAGGGGGTCCGGATACAGCAGTACTACTGGAGGGGGTCCGGATACAGCAGTACTACTGGAGGGGATCCGAATACAGCAGTACTACTGGAGGGGGTCCGGATACAGCAGTACTACTGGAGGGGGTCCGGATACAGCAGTACTACTGGAGGGGGTCCGGATACAGCAGTACTACTGGAGGGGGTCCGGATACAGCAGTACTACTGGAGGGGATCGGGATACAGCAGTACTACTGGAGGGGGTCCGGATACAGCAGTACTACTGGAGGGGATCGGGATACAGCAGTACTACTGGAGGGGATCCGGATACAGCAGTACTACTGGAGGGGGTCCGGATACAGCAGTACTACTGGAGGGGGTCCGGATACAGTACATGCGGTGTGCACACTTGCAGTAGTTTTACCTCTGTTAGAAAAAGACTGTCACATTTGGGGATAACATTGTGCAATCTAGAGTTTTCTGTAGAGGGGAGGAGAGCGGAGAATACAGAATAAATAATTACGCGCTGCACCAACTCCTTTTCATCAGAATACTGGAGGTTGTGGGGTCAATATTGCTGTTGCTTCATTAACACTAACAAAATGTAGTTATGGAACGTTAATCTCACGTCAAAGTAACTTATCCAAGAGCATTTCTTTAACTTTGCCATTACCATCACAACACATGAGTGCGTCATGGAAGGAGTTTTCACAAAAAGATGACTCTTTCCAGCGAAGGTTGGCTAATGACTAATGTGTCAATATGAAACATCCCACTAACATCACAACAGGACACGTTAAGTACCTTCAACACCAAAAACAGCTGCTTAGGACACTCATTGAGCCACAAGCCGTCTCTCACTAGCTACCTTCTTTAAACAAACAGCTACTATACTCTTTAGTGTGGCTGAAGCAGGAACAGGTGGGTCAAATGCAAGCCAACAATCCCTGGAATCCTCTGTACATCTCAGACACAGGTCACATCAGTTACGTCCGATTCACCGGCCCTCCGCTTGGACCGCTAATGTCACTTAGTAAAACAAACATGTCTAACGAGGCGAACAATTGGATTGCCACTTACCATTTGATTTTATTGAGCGACTTCTCTTTTCCGCTGACACTGGCAAAGACCACAGACCCTTGTTCCCGAGGCCTGCCTGCTCCAAGGGTATAAAATGGGGGGAGAATCTGGTGTTCTGCCTCAACCAACTTCTCCTTCAGCATTTCTGCTACTCTTCTACAGAGCGTCTTCACCACCACCTCCACAGGTAAGAGCCGGGGGTATCTTGTGTTTCACTGGAGGGTTGGGAACGACAGTTGGGTTAGGGTGGCAGATCTTGGGGATGTAGATGTCACTAGAATCTGAAAACACCCTCGGAACTCTTCATGTTTTTGTTGAACAAATGTATTTTGTTCAGTAACAACTGTATTTTAATTCATCTAGTGAGCTATTCCTGTATGAGTGCTTATGAAAATAGTCATTTTGTTGATGTAAGGCTATGGTTTCTTTTAGAACATGCTGAATGACAATATTACGACAGAATATGGGTCGTTTCGTCAGCATTACACAGAAGGAGTAATATCACTCCTAGAAGAACAAAGATGTTTCTTATGCACTGCATGAAACTCCCACAGTGTAAGCAGTGTTAACATACCGGTTTCATTTTCTTTCCCTCCTCCAGCCCATCATCAACATGGCCCTCTGGCTCCAAGCTGTGTCTCTGCTGGTGCTGCTGGCCCTCTACCCTGGGGCAGACGCTTCAGCTGCCCAACACCTGTGTGGCTCTCACCTGGTGGACGCCCTCTATCTGGTGTGTGGAGAGAAAGGATTCTTTTACAATCCAAAGAGAGATGTGGATCCCCTGACAGGTAAGACACCTCTAGCACTGTCTGAATTCAAAGACTTCATATCTACTCGACAACGCAACTTGATCTAAGACCACAAGTTACTTTCCTGTTTTTGTGTGTATGTGTGTCGAAATCACATTTAGAAAACGCATGGTCACTTAGAAGAAACTACAAATATGAAACTGAATGTGAAGGCAATGATGAAACACAGAAAAGGCCAGTAGTCCATACAATATGCTGCTTGATGTTATGAGGTAGCACTCACTCAATGTGCTTTTCTCCTCTTGCAGGGTTTCTCTTTCCAAAACCGGCCCAGGAGAACGAAGTTGCCGTGTACCCGTTCAAAGACCAGATGGACATGATGGTAAAGAGAGGCATCGTAGAGCAGTGCTGTCACAAGCCTTGCAACATCTTCGACCTGCAGAACTACTGCAACTGAGGCCTGTCGCACCGCTTAGCCTGCTCTTCTCTCTGCCACTCTCCAATGCTCAGAGGCATCATCCCCGTCTCAAAGAAAAGCTTCAAGTGCAGACAAGAAATGGCATAGACATGTTTTATTTTTCCTAGAAAATAAAGTTCTATGAAATGAGCAAGGACTTTGTTTTCCTTTTGTAAAATGGGCCTTATGTTCGGAGTAGGCTACTATGACTTCTGTTCAATTTGTGGTTCTGATTTTCCCATTATCCTGGGTTGAAATCAAACTATTGTAAATGTATATTGTAATGCAGACATAATGGGCACGAGAAACACTCTTCTCACGCCACTTCGAAAGAGCTACGCCTGAAAGTGACTTTTTTTGTAGCAGGTTTGAAGAATTTACACAGCAGGTTAAGAGAATTAGGTAACCCTTTCACCCTGCTCCTCCGCACACTCCACTGGCTTCCAGTCGAAGCTCGCATCCACTACAAGACCGTGATACTTACCTATGGAGCAGCAAACCCCTCCCTACCTTTAGGCTATGCTCAAACCCTAAACCCCAACTCAGGGTCTCCGTTCTGCCACCTCTGGTCTTTTGGCTCTCCCACCCCTACGGGACGGCAGCTCCCGCCCAGCACAGTCCAAGCTCTTCTCTGTCCTGGCACCCCAATGGAGGAACCAGTCTCTAAAGCTGGGACAGCAGAGTCCCTGCCCACCTTCCAAAAACATCTGAAACCCTACCTCTTCAAGGAATATTTTAAATAATCCCACAGCACCTAATGTCCATTAGATTGGGCAAAAACGAATTGTTGGGTTTTAGGGGGATAATATAATGTATTTCTTGCATACATTGTGTTGTATGATGAAGTCCTACAGAGCTGCGCTTCTCAAAGTGGACACTGGGGGTCCCTCTTCCCTCTGATTTACAGAGACATAAGACAGAGATGATGATCACATCAAAAATGAATGGAATGAATCGAGAGGTTTTAGTTTAGTCTAGTTTAGATTATAGGATGCCCATTAGCTGTTGCACATGCAGCAGGTACTCTACCTGGGGTCCACATCAAACACGTGACAAAATACACAACAGTTATAGACGAGAACAAAATAAGATAATAGTACATTAATTAAAAAAAAAAAAGTGAATAAGATAAGAATCATATATTGTCAAGACACCGAGAGACAACAACAATACTTTTTACACACTTCATGTATACATTTTAATATACTTATATTAATTACAGTTCATTTAGATCAATATGATTCAATTAGATTAACAACCTAAAATGTTGTAAATATAACTCATTTGATAAAGAAGCCTTTCTTGCAAAGTATAGGGCCGTTCTCCTATGCATTAACCAATGGTTGTGTTACGTCAACGACTGTGCAGTCGGGCGTTGAGAGGTGCGTTCCTTTCGCCTGAACGTCTGGTACATTGCGATAACATCTGTAAATGTTATCGCAATGTAACATCCAAAACTTTCTTGTACGTTCTTGAACAGACTTTGAGGTACGTTTGCTCCCGTTTGGTGGGTGTGGCGAGGTGTGGCTTGACGCAATAAGTGACGTTTTTAAAGGGTGATTGTTGACACAGTCCCCAAACTCCTCCCTGGTTTTTATCAACTGGGTCTTCAGTATAGCTCTGTTTCAGTTCAATTGAATGTTTCAGAACGTAAAAACGTACTGAAATCAGCCCAGATTGCTTTTAACATTCTCCCCTGCTCATTCGATGGACACGTCAACCACTGGTTAGCTAGTTGATAGGTAAATTACCTATCCAGACGTTGTAGGATCTGGAAGGCGTCAGCGACGTCTGAGCAGAGGGACGTGCCCTTGATTAGTAGTGAAAGCGCAGCGTCGTCGCCTGCTCTTTTCGAGGCCAATGAGAGAGCTGCTGACGGAGGTAATGGGAGGGCCAGACGTACACCTGAGCAGATCAGGGTGACTTGATTGTGTGCCCACGCCCCCCTGTGAATAATCTATCGGATCTATTCGTTTGTGTGAAACGTTTTTTTTTTAATGCGTGGAATTAAGAACGATCACATTGGGGACGGATACTTTTACCGGTCTCTTTTTTGACCTACTACTACTGTTTCGGCTACTTCGAGATTTGTTGGATATTAGCCAAAAATCAACACAATGCAATATGTTCATTTATCTAAGGATTCATGCCGAAACGGTACGTTTATAGGCTAATACTTCAATGTCATCATAGTACTGTAGGCTACGCTATTTAATGGGAAATGGGGGCCTACAATATTTTTGAATGTTTGTGATATAGCAACAGTAGGCTTATTCACGAAGGTCGTATTGGCAGAATTTACAGACAAGAATACCCATGGGTTGGCATCCGTGAATACACTTAATAGCCATAAAAGATATTGTCCAAAATTATTTTCTAAACGTCTTCATCTGGAGCAGAACACAAATCCAGTTTAAATATATGATTTTAAAAGCAATTGTTTGAAAATATTATAGAATGTCAAGTGGGGCTGTTCATGTCTTTGAACTACTTTTAATGGGCTAATTTCCAAAGCCAGTTTTTCAGGTCATTCCACTTGAAATGTCCATATAATGGATGATTTCTAAGCTTATGAGAATAGTAATCTCCGTTGTGTGTGACTAGAACACCTTTGTTGACAGAGAGAACATGTCATTGCACCATGCCAATGCGGGGGCATTGTTCAAATGGGGAGGTCACGTATTGAATTACAGAATCTGTCAGTCTCGCTTAACATGAAATGTCATATGGATTTCTGAAGTAGGATATCTTCTTCCCAATGAAATCCAAAGAAATTGAGCCGAATTGTATTTGACCATTCCAATCTTTTAATTGGGCTTTGTGTAGATAGGTTAGTGTTGATAACAAACAACATGAATACACTGGTATCATTCTGATAACTGCCATGGATATTACTATTGTGACATAACAATAATCAGACATCACATGGTTAATCTGCTATGTAGGCCATTACTGCTGTGTGTTTTGGATTGGTTTCTCTTCACCAGATGTTCTAATAGTGTTATACTTTATTGAACATAAATGGTCCGGGTATTTACTTAGAAATAACATGGTAATCACACAATAACAGCATAATAGCTTTCATAAAGCTATAAGGCCCGAGCAGGTGTAGTGTAGGTGTGGCCATGCAGAGTGCCTGGAAACAGCTCTTAGCCGTGGTATATTGGCCATATACCACAAACCCCCAAGGTGTCATCGCTATTATAAGCTGGTTACCAACGTAATTAGAGCAGTAAAAATAAATGTTTTGTGATACCCGTTGTATACGGTCTGATATACCACGGCTGTCAGCCAATGAGCATTCAGGGCTCCAACCACCCAGTTTATATGAAGCTATAATGTTAAAAGTGATGTCACTCTGCTTGTTTTTCCCAGGTTCCATGATAAGGCTACTGTGTCCATCTCAGACTGCTGTGTGTATAGTCAACGGGGAGGCAAGCCTCCTCAACACCTCCTTCACTGACAATCACAATGCCACTGAGACAGAGCTGTCAGCCGTCGCCAACAACTGGACCAACTATAACTTCTGGACTGGTTTGACCTTGGCGGTGCTGTCGGCCTTCCTGATTGGAGGAAGTGTGATGCTGAAGAAGAAGGCCCTGCTTCGCCTAGCCAATAATGGACAGACCAGAGCAGGTAGGGGTCTTCACTGTTTAAGGATGTGGAAAAACACAAACATCACATTACACCACAGGAGGGCATTGTCCTTATTTTGATCAAAGTTTATGTAGAATCAAGTCCGGATTGGTATCTACTGACAGTCGTTTTTTTTTAAAGTCATCACTAGCCGGACTCCGCCCAGTACCGCGCCCCGACTCTCACACACTGTTCTAGCCGCCTACCACCCAGTACTCTACCCTGCTACTTAGAGACTGCTGCCCTATTTACATAGTCATTGAACACTGGTCGCTTTAATACTGTTTACATACTGTTTTACCCACTTTTATATGTACATTGAGTGTACAAAACATCAAGAACACCTTCCTAATATTGAGTTGCAGTCTATGTCATGGAAAGAGCATGTTCATAATCTTTTGTACACTCAGTGTATATACTGTATTCTAATCATAACTACTGCTATTACATACCTTTTCTATTCAGATACTGGCTATACATACCATTCACATACATATATATTTATTTATGACTCTGATATTTCTCATTGTGTTATGTCTTAATTTCTTTCTTTTTTTTTCTTCTTTAAAACAAAAAAACTTTTAGATGATGTGTGCATTGTTATTGTATTGCTAGATATTCCTGCATTGTTGGAGCTAGAAACATAATCATTTCACTGTACCTGCGATAACATCCTGTTAAAATCTGTGTAGGCGACCAAGAAACCTGGATTTGATTTGAATATGACCTAACGGTATGATATTTCAGCTCTCCATATCGATAGAGAATAGTACATCCAGTTCCTGTTTTAAAGGTTGTTGTAGTATCTAAATACTGGACATGAACCCTGACCGAAACAGTGAAACTCAGTCTAATAAAGGACTCGCTCTCTGTCAGTTATATAACGTTTGATTAAACAAACTGTACTGGCATCAGGGTTTCCTGAGGACAAGAAACAACTTTATTGCCCTCACAGGAGGGTGTCAAGCAATCAATCAACTTAATTTGTTATTGATTGATGTTATTGATTTGTTTGTCTTCTATTCTAATGAACAGCCTTGTTTTCTGTGTTCTGTGCAGGTGAAGGTGGTCATGGATATTTAAAGGACTGGCTATGGTGGAGTGGCCTTCTAACCAGTGAGTTTTTTTGTTGTTGTCAAATCTATCCTCATTGTTTGTCACAAGCACTACAATGTAATGTGGGAATACGAGTAGTTTTATCATAGTTCTGTTGGGTAGCTAGTAGAACTATAAGGCTTAACCCAGGGGTGTTGAACTCATTTTGCCCCCGGGGGCCGCATTCGGTCTTCATTGAGTTCCGGAGGGCCACACTGATTTTTTTTGTTATTGATTTCCTTGCTGTCAAAATTTGTCCTCTAGCCATTGTTTTGGGAATTTTCGATGATCCCTGACTGTTTAGTGATCATTAGCGAGCTGGACAGTCAAGAAACCGTCTTAATCTCTGCTCCCCAAAGAACAAAAAGGATTAGGACTACATAAATGTTTTTGTATTTCCTGCTTCTCACAGTGGGTGCCGGTGAGGTTGCCAACTTTGCAGCGTACATGTTTGCCCCAGCTACTGTGGTGACTCCTCTGGGTGCCCTGAGTGTCCTCATCAGGTACCATTACTTCTCTGTTGTCTATTAACACACAGCCAGCCTTCACATACAGGTACTTATGTTCTCTCTGGTTCCACATTTTCCATGACTGTGTAAAATCTCACACCAATGTTATAGTTTTGTACCCTTATTTTGGTGTACGTGGAAACTTATTTTAACTTTCAGGAGCTGTTGTGTGTTTTTTGTGTTCGTGTTGATACTGGGTATCCTCACATTGAGTCATTGTTCTACAGGTTTGCATTAATATTCAAATGACTGTCATTGTGGCTTCTCTCTGGACACAGTGCAGTGCTGTCCTCTTACCTGTTGGGGGAGACACTGAATCTGTTGGGAAAGCTGGGCTGTGTGCTCAGCATACTGGGCAGCACTCTCATGGTGATCCATGCACCTGAAGAAGAGGAAGTCACTACCCTGCAGCAGATGACTGACAAACTGCTCGACCCAGGTACATCATCATCATCATCATCATCATCATCAATTATTCACACAGCAATTATTTTATTAAGGGCAGTGCAACAATGAGGTAATGAACATGTCATTTAGAGTAGAGAACTTCAAAGATAACAAAAATGCTATCGTCATTATTGAGCAAATATATATAGTCAGAAGGACAGATGGTACTTCTGCACCAGGGAATAACACCTGTCTGTTCCCTAACTACCATCCACCACACCCTAGAGAAACACTTATCTCTCTCTCTCCTCTGTGTCAAGCCTCACTTCAATGGCTCCTGTGTATCCGCTTTGTATCTCTAGGCTTCCTTGTGTTTGCCAGTATCCTGCTGGTGGCTTGCCTGCTGCTTATCTTCTACTTCTCCCCCCGTGTGGGCCAGACCAACATCCTGGTCTACATCGGCATCTGTTCTATGCTGGGAGCCTTCACCGTCTCCTCCGTCAAGGGCCTGGGCATCGCCATCCGCACAGTGTTCTCTGACCCGGCCGTGGTGCGTCACCCGCTCACCTGGATCCTGCTGGCGTCACTGGTCAGTTCTATCGTGGTCCAGGTCAACTACCTGAACAAGTCCCTGGACACCTTCAACACGCTGCTGGTCTACCCAATCTACTATGTGTGCTTCACCACCGTGGTGCTCACCACCTCCATCATCCTGTTTAAAGAGTGGGGGACCATGTCTGGTGTGGACGTGGTGGGCACTGTGGGGGGCTTCCTGGTCATCATCTTGGGGGTAGCCATGCTGCACCTGTTCAAAGACATCCACGTCACCCTGGAGAGCCTGGCCAGCAGAATGTGTCAGCCACTAGGGGTGAAACGGGAGGACAAACACATCCTCATTGAGAATATGGAGAGCCTGCCTCCCATGAGAGAAGACGCACCCAGAGTCTTCATCATCAGCTGAGAGACTGGCACCTGAGAGGACTCTTAGCACTTTCACTTATGTAAATATTTATTTGTTAGTCTTTTTATTTGTAGTTTTATGTAGATTTGTGACCAAAGCTTTTGTTGACTATGTCTATGATGCTCCAGGATGCTAAATAGCCTGCTACTGAGGACCTTTGTCTATGAAGGTACCAGAGAAGAGATTACATTTTATATAGTTGTTTATACTTGTGGGTGTTTTTTAACCTCAGTTAATGATAATATGGGTTGCTGATGATGCTGCAGGCTATGTAGACTGCTGCTGAAGACCAATGTTTGTGATTCATCAAGGTATTTTTTAGGGCTAGTTTAAAAAAAAAAATGTTTGTATACTTTGCATTTTAAGATGTTGACTACATTTCATGTTTCTTTTGCCTGTCACTCATTTCAATAAATATTTTCTATTTTGTGCCAGCCATTACAGTGGAGAGATGAGGAAGTATTGTTGCTGAAGTTCTTACAGTTAAGGCCAGGTTGGGGATTTGAGATGTTTACATCAATACTCAGTAAGAACCATAGCACCTTAAATGATAACAGAGAGATTAAGATCCAAGCTAAAGTCTCAACCTCAACAATGGCAGCTTTGGCAGGAGTACACATTTACTTAACTGCCACACCCCGAAAAAAAACTTAATGCTCCCTTCAATAGGCCCATTGTAGCCTAATACCAGCGTGTAGAGACACGCTGTGTGGCCACACCGTACACGGATTTGCTTGAAGCAATCTGCTCCATGATGTGAATAAGATTGTCCGTGTTCCGTGACCGTTGACGTATTTGGAAATTGCTGTGGAAGAAATGTGACACACCCAATCAAACTGCAGTTTAAAGACAGCTACTTTTACATAATTTAAAAATATATATTAATTAAGACATAATTATGAATAGCTTTACAAATTGTAAACTTTGAACTTGGGAACGTCAATCTTGATATAGTATACTGTATATTCCCTTCCCTATTGGTCATGGCCTGGGAATCATGCTAAGGCTGGTTTCACTAATTGACGGTATGGGAAGGCTGAGAGATGACTAACCGTGAGGAGTGGAGTTTCACTGTTGTGGAGGCATTTTATTGCCTGAGTCACCTCATTGTGTGTGTGTGTGTGCGTGTTTTATCAACTGGGGTGTAATAGTTCGATCCACAGTATGTGGGATCTAATCATTTTGTTATGTTATGATATTCCTCTATACCTATAGGATCCAGTGTAACTTAACAGTTCAATAGTTACTGGAATAGGAAGTAATTAACCTACAGCAGCAAGGCTCATTATTACAGGCCCATTGATTGAACGCTAACACAGAACCCCTGAAACAGTAACAGTGCAGTTATGAATTAGTACTCGGTAAATTATTCAGTGTGCTTGTTCTGGCTTCCCAACTATATCCTCTGAGACAAACAGGTTCCCCTGCTTTTTTTTTTTTCTAGAGAAGAAGTGTGCTCACTGGTCTGTCAACAAAGATGTGTCAGGTGTCTGCACCACTGAGCTTTGTCAGGAGCAGAGCAGACTAATTATGTGGGTTGGCTATTTACTGCTGAACTGAGAGAGAGAGAAAGGGACTATGCTGTCTCAGACAGAGCCCAGGGACAGGTTGCTATAGAGTCCTCAGAAAGGTAACAGACTAAAGTAATTATCAACGGATGAAGGTTTTAGTGTGTCTACACCCTACCTAATCTAGTTATCAGACCAAATAGTTGTATTTTGTAGTTGATTTGAAAATACTAACTTTTCAAATACTCGAGGTAGTCATATATAGAGTTTCAACTAAAAGGCTACTATCTTCTTTGATATTCAAATACTGGTCCCAGAAAACAAAATAATACTTGGAGGTATTTCAATATATGCAGGTTATTTGAAAACATTTTTTTATTTTTTATTTGATGGCTGACAAATACCTTATGAAGAACCAAAAACTACAGCAGGTAGTTTAGCTAGTCTAAATATATTAATATAAGTACATGGTTTAGAGGTATTTAGATAGGAATATTAATATAGCTATAGCCTATAATTAAATGCATGAGGTACATGGAATCCCCTCAACATTAGAGTAGACCACTTTTGCAGCTTCTAACAAATATATTTCTATAATTAGTGACGTGAGGTAATACAGTAACACTTTACATCAAGTTCTTACATGTAGTAACTTTGTGGATATTACAATAGCAACATTGTTACATAGGATGTTTTTTAAATGGCTTTATAATTTGCATAATAATGGAGTTATTAAAAAAGTTAAATAAGGAAGTAACTTTTCCTCGTGTACAGTAGTTACAAAAACTCTCAGCTCGTTGCTATGCAATTAAAATGCAATTACCAAAGTATTATGTAAAAAAACATGAAATAAAATGTTGCTCCAAAATTGCAGTTCTATTACACAGGTACAAGAACAGTCTTAAATGTAATGGCAAAATGTACATTTCCGCTTTAATAGACATACTCAAAACGAACTGCTATTCATGTGGAATTACATGATTCTGACATGCCAAAACTTGGTATATTTGGAAAGACGACATCTGGGAGATTGAGGAAATTATCAGAAGATAGATAGGAGTTACATAGTTCAGAATAAACAAGATCAAGCACACACAAAAATAATCGTTATTTACAAGCTATAAGGGATTTATTGATGACTAGAGCTGGAAACACATCAGATGGCTTCCACAACATGTGAACAATATCAGAAAAAAATGGTATTGATAGACCTAACAACTAGAAATGGGAAGATGTTTAAGTAAGTGGTGTCAGGTGTGGTCACGGGACGTATCCAAGTCTCCGAGCCAGGTAGCAATAGTTTCCATGACGCATAAGAGGTTCTAGGCCTGGATACCACGAGGCCTGGATACCACGCAATTGAATACCACGAAATTGTTTGCTGTTTGGTGAAAACGTTGTATAAAATAAACATTTTGACTCTCGGGGCTGGTGATCAGTAACGGTAGGTCAAAGCCAGACAAATAAGATATCCTCATGATCTGTGGAGGCTTTTGGTGTGAATCAACATATTCTGTGTTTATTTTGTTTATGCTTCACAGCGCTAACCGCAATGTAGCCCTAGCCCTCACCCTCCGATCCAACAGGTCCCAGACGGGCTCAATGGGATTGAGATCCGGGCTCTTTGCTGGTCATGGCAGAACACTGATATTCCTGTCTTGCAGGAAATCACACACAGAACGAGCAGTATGGCTGGTGGCATTGTCATGCTGGAGGGTCAGGCAGGCTGAGCCTGCAGGAAGGGTACCACATGAGGGAGGAGGTTATCTTCTGTGTAACGCACAGCATTGAGATTGCCTGCAATGACAACAAGCTCAGTCCGATGATGCTATGACACACCGCCCCAGACCATGACGGACCCTCCACCTCCAAAAAAAAAAAAAACTCCTCCGCTCCAGAGAACATGTAACGCTCATTCCTTTGACGATAAATGCTAATCTGACCATCACCCCTGTTGAGACAAAACTACGACTCGCCAGTCCTGTCTGGTCCAGCAACGGTGGGTTTGTGACCATAAGCGACGCTGTTGCAGGCGATATCTGGTGAGGATCTGCCTTACAACAGGCCTAAAAGCCTTCAGTCCATCCTCTCTCAGCCTATTGTGGACAGTCTGAGCACTGATGGAGGGATTGTGCATTCCTGGTGTAACTCTGGCAATTCTTGTTGCCATCCTGTACCTGTCCCGCAGGTGTGATGTTCGGATGTACCGATCCTGTGCAGGTGTTGTTACACGTGGTCTGCCACTGCGAGGATGATTAGCTGTCCGTCCTGTCTCCCTGTAGCGCTGTCTTAGGCGTCTCACAGTACGGACATTGCAATTTATTGCCCTGGCCACATCTGCAGTCCTCATGCCTCCTTGCAGCATGCCTAAGGCACGTTCACGCAGATGAGCAGGGAACCTGGGCATCTTTCTTTTGGTGTTTTTCAGAGTCAGTAGAAAGGTCTCTTTAGTGTCCTAAGTTTTCATAACTGTGACCTTAATTGCCTTACGTCTATAAGTTGTTAGTGTCTTAACGACTGTTCCACAGGTGCATGTTCATTTAATTGTTTATGATTCATTGAGCAAGCATGGGAAACAGTGTTTAAACCCTTTACAATGATCTGTGAAGTTATATGGATTTTTACGAATTATCTTTGAAAGACAGGGTCCTGAAAAAGGGACTTTTCTTTTTTTGTTGTACAACCCTGGCGTTGTTGAAGGCAGCCAATCCAATAACAGTCACTTCCTGAGATCTGTATTCCAATAGGTTTAAAAAGTGGTACTTTTTTTGGTGTGATCTGTATTCAAATAGTTTGTCACCTCCAAACTAACTATTTGTTCCCCCACGAAAATAGTTACTTTCTACAAAGCATAGTTAAAATTATAGTTATCCCAGTTCTGGTAGCGATAACCCACAGGTCATGTTAGGGTTAATAGGCAGGCTGGTGTTACTAAGGACTTGATCCTATATGTGAAATGAAGAGAGGGTGTGGTTTCTTTGTTTAGCCTATCACTAACCCAGTCTCAACAAGGTGTAACATGGAGAGGAGAGCGCCTTTCTCCAGCCCTCGCCCTACAATCCCTGTTACCTTAGAAAAAAATCCTCATCATGATTAAAAATAATACCACCAATAATTTGCTAAAACACTTGCGGTTATGTTCTGTTTTTCACATATATTGTATGCCATTATAAATAACAACATTTAAAAGATAATCTATGAAATTCCTTGGAGGTGTGCAACAATTATGATTAATGTTCACATTGTGTATTTAATGTAAAGCACACAGTAGGAAATTCAGCTTGATTGATAGCTGAGCTATCATAGCTCCAGACACAATGAGACACAATAATGGCACAAGCAGTACACAAGATGTCCACTAGATGGAGATATGCACCCATTCATAGAGCAGTCTAACCATTTCTCCTCTGGTTTTAGGCTACTTATTATCCATACTACCATAGACAACAGGATAGCAGTGTGCAGAATAACAGATATGTTAGCTAGATTAATAGATATATATCACACTAAAATGTTGTAGACTCTGGGGGTTAAGTGAAATGTCTACTTAGGGTGTATTAGGGACTATTGTACATACTATTGTACCATCATACTTAGATACATTAGTAGTTTACACATTAGTGACATTGTGAACCAGTCAATATCAGTCAAAGGTCAGGGTTGGGTTCTGGGGATGCATGAGTCAAAGGTCAGGGTTCTGGGGATGCATGAGTCAAAGGTCAGGGTTCTAGGGATGCATGAGTCAAAGGTCAGGGTTGTGGGGATGCATGAGTCAAAGGTCAGGGTTGTGGGGATGCATGAGTCAAAGGTCAGGGTTGTGAGGATGCATGAGTCAAAGGTCAGGGTTGTGGGGATGCATGAGTCAAAGGTCAGGGTTGTGGGGAAGCATCCGTTTTGGGCTCTCGAGTTGCGCAGTGGTCTAAGGCACTGCATCTCAGTGCTAGAGGCGTCACTACAGACCCTGGTTTAATTACAGGCTGTATCACAACCGGACGTGATTGGGAGTCCCATAGGGCGGTGCATAATTGGCCCAGCGTTGTCAGGGTTTGGCCGGGGCAAGCCGTCATTGTAAATAAGAATTTGTTCTTAACTGACTTTCCTAATTAAATAAAGGTTCAATTACTTCTTCTTTTTTTTTACTCGGTTAATGGTCTGAGGATGAGAATGGCTTCCTCTGTTCTGTTATAGAGAAGATAAATATAGTTGTTGCAGCAGTGTTTGCTTCATTGGCCATAATGTAGTGTTGATGAAGATGATTAGTCTCAGTCATTCATCTGCCAGTGCGTTGGTGGGCTCATCATATCCTGTTCCTCCTCGTGTTTATCAACCAGTTGGTTTCTGCCTTTGATGGTCATTTAAATCCCTAATCTTGTCACAGGGATTTGTCTCGCTGCCACTCAACTTGAAACAACATTTTGGTCACAGTAATATAGTATGTTGTGCCTCCCTCCCTTCCTAATCATTCTATTTGTACAGATGTAGGATCTTATTTTGTGCCAGTTTGCTACAGCAAGAAAAGAATCCTGCAGCAACAGAACATTTTAATTTTAATTACAAACTTCAGAAGTCTCTTTATAGATCAAATACACTACACGTTTTACATTTCCTGCATTGTATAAAAGTTCTCCTAATAGAGGGTGATCAAATTAAGATCCTACACCTGTATGTGGTGACGAAAACATGTTATTAACGTGAAGTGGCAAAGGATTAAATGCATAGGCCTTCATAAGTCTGTGCCCATTTCCCATTTGTTCATTGCTCATTGTGTGTTGTGTTAATTACTGTGATCACTCAACATTGAGTCCCGCTCTGGATTTCAGCTGCCTTCAACGCAAATGAAGGATACAGAGAAACCACATTTTCAACTAAACCAGTTGTCTACCTCTAGCTAGATGGTACCAAGTAGAGAAATCTATGCAATATACTCATAATGCGTACATGTAGCTACTATATTATGATGATGAGGCAGCAATGTTTGTTTTAATGCATGCTATATTAAGCCTTTGTGGATGTTATAAAATGTATATGACCTATGCAAGAGAAAGGCTTGGCAAGCTTCAAAAACTCACAACTCAATTATATGTTGACAAAAGGCTTACTTTCAAGCATGTCCAGATGCAAGTGGACCTCCAATGCCACTATAATCTAATTCACTCACTCTTTGCTTCCTGCATTTCCCTCTCCAAATACATCGAAAAGGTATTGGCCGTTGTGTAGCTGTCATCCTAAGTACACAAGGAAGGGGCATTATAGAGACTTCAGCGTGCTTATGTGTGATAAGGTAAGGCCATAAGGGCAATGTGCACACATGTCCATATCTAGGCTGCCAACGGGAGGCGACAGTTTGAAAATGATTTTGTTTATGCACACTTTATGGACAACACAACCTGTCCATGGACCAACTTTAGGCTACCTGCTGTTAGGAAGTCTGCTGACTATGTGACGTAATAATGTCACCTCATCTCTGTGCAAAGATTCAATCTGATGGAGAGGAGAAATGCCGTATTACACGCTTGCTACCATAGAGTTTAACACTCAGTTTTGAATACATTTCCTAATATCACCATCTTAGCACATTGAGCTGAAGTGTACCATTGTGCAACACTGTCAGCCTTGATAAAAAAAACAGAGAAACACTACTGCCTCTGCAGCTAACAGGCACATTCAAAGACTCAAGTCATGTCGGGTAGAATTGAAAGGTTGGCATGGCAACATTTTTGGGGGGACTGAAAACGGAGAGGCAGAGCTTTTACACTTTGAACAATGACGTTCTCCTTTAGTGTGTAAAGATACTGCAGTGCTGACGTGGCCCTTTGACATTGTAGTCAAGGCGTCAGCATGCATCAGTTCGGCTGGCGCCTAGGAACTCGGCTAGCCGAACAGAAAAGCGTGTTCTCCATACTCCCTTAAATGATCTTTGCTTAAAAAATAAGAAAAAAGGGTCAATAGTACTGTTTGTCCATTGAGACGCCATAGCCTGTAAACACTTCCTCAAAATGGTCAGAATCAAAGATTGCTCTAGAAATCTGTCATTAATTTTGACGTTTTTTGCCGAAGAGACCTTAGTCGAGCAATTTCACATCTATCTATGATGATCGGTGCAGTATTTTTCCCCAGCTACAGACAGTTGCCTTGATACCAGAAGGTTTCTCTCTCTAGTCCTATAACACTTTGGCCTCTGGGAGATCTACTGCTTTAGCTTCATTTAGCCCTGGGCCCCAGGCAGGACTCAGTCCACTCTGAAGGCACAAGCTTTTGTTCATTTGTTGTGAGCACTGTCATCGCCAGAGGTTGACAACACATTTAGAGTCATTGTTTTATGGTGAGAAAGCCAAGTGGAGATGCTCTGGTTTAGAAGGCGGGTACCTTAAGCATTGCATATGGCACAAGAGAGAAAACATTTGTGTGAAGTTAACAACAACAGATCTCTCAGTTCCTTCTCCTCCAATCAGATTCCCCTTATCAGCTGTAACAATGCTCCCTATAAAGTTTTCCGCTCAGGGACTTATTCAACTGGAAGTGTGATGGAGAGAGCGAGTGAAAATATAGTGATTGTTCTGTTATTATTGAAGGGTATATCACAAATGGCGTCATTCTTATTTGATAAATACCTGCATGTATTCCTGATAGGCACCTTTTCATATGAGATTATGGTGTCAAGAATCAGCCAGCTCCCTCTGCAAATAGTGAATATGGGATTGCAGCTACAAACCTTTTCAGACACAAAGGTGGGTGGAAGAGATAAGAGTGGGACAAAATTATTCCAGTGTTATTATAGCCCCATAGTGTATTCACAAACTTATTTTCCCCACAAAGTGCCCTCATTTCAAGTCACTTTACTACCCATGTGAAGATTGATAACTCAATAGGCGGCCGGTCCGTGTAAAAGCCAGTTCATTCATATTCAGAGGTTGGCAGTGAGGGTGACTGGAGATAAGGTTTTCTTTGGAGGGTGATGGAGATCAATTTCGCTCTCTAAAGCTGAACATTTTAAGTGCTTTAAAAGATCTCTATTGCTTGAAACTGGGAGATTACTGTCAGTTAGTACAATTCCATATTGTGATGAATAGGGAAGAAGGGGGTAAATTGAGCCATTTTTTTTTTTTTTTTTTTTTACATTCAGCATCACTACGTCAAGGGAAATCTAGTATTCTTTCTAACAAAGATCTCTAAATATATTTCAGAATGTGTATCCCTGGAGATAATCAGAATTCATGTAAACATAAGATTTTTGAAAACATAGCTTGACCATAAAAAGTGGTCTCTTGGAAGCCTCCTTGTGGTAAGTGGGTGTTCTTGTCCTGCGGGTGTGAAAGATTCAGCAGACTGCTGGCATTACACATCTGGTTAAAAGACTACTGTAGCTCTGCTGGAGTCACTTTTATAGATAACTATGACAACTTCTGGAAGCAGAAGATACTCTACAGGAATGACGGAGTCCATCTTGGCTGCTGGACTCTGTCCACGCATTTCAAGGCTGCGTTGAAACAATGACTGGTAAATGATCCAAGACCAGCTCAGTTAATCCCTACCGTTGTGACAATGAGTCGTCATAATGCTGCATCAAATGTACATGATCTTAGGTGCGTTGGCAAACACAATGTAAGTAATTTAATTTATGTACCCCGAATTGCACCGAATGCATGTGTTTATCCTACAGCTATTGTATGCTGTAATCATGAGCCTATTAACCAGAGTTATACTGTTAGCACTGAGGCGGTGTGCAATAGTAGGAAGACCACTTTATGCAGCTCACCCTGCACTATCAGCTCCAGTGTAAATAACATGAGTAAGTCTACCTCTGATAAGCTTCCCAGTAAAGCATTAAAAACAATCAAGCAACCCAGAAAAGTGTTAAAAATACCCATATTAACATATGTAGCCTAAGAAACAAGGTCCATGAAGCCAATAACTTGCTTGTAACAGATGACATTCATATTCTGACTATCTCTGAAACTCACTTAGATAATACCTTTGATGATACAGTGGTAGCAATGCATGGTTATAACATCTACCGAAAAGACAGAAATGCCAAAGGAGGCGGTGATGCGGTCTATATTTTTAGAACCACATTCACGGAAAGGTTAGAGACGATCTCATGTTAAATACTGTTGAAGTACTTTGGCTACAGGTTCATCTGCCTCACCCTAAAGCCCATTCTGGTGGGAAGCTGTGTCACACCCTGACCTTAGTTATCTATGTTTTCGTTATTATTTTGGTCAGGTCAGGGTATGACGAGGGTGGGTATGCTTGTTTCTGTCTTGTCTGGGGTTTTTGTAGATCCAGTTTTTTTTTGTAAGTCATGTAATTGTATTGGTTGAATTGGTTCCCAATCAGAGGCAACCAATTGAATTGGTTCCCAATCAGAGGCAGCTGTTTATCGTTGTCTCTGATTTGGGATCCTATTTAGGTTGCCATTTTCCCTTTTGGTTTCATGGGTTCTTGTCTATGTGTAGTTGCCTGTCAGCACTCGTTTTATATAGCTTCATGTTCGTTTTGCTACTTTGTTAGTTTGCTTAGTGTTTCTTTCTTCATTAAAAGAAGAATGTATGCATATCACGCTGCGCCTTGGTCTCCTCATTACAACGGACGTGACAAGCTGCTATAGACCGCCAAGTGCTAACAGTCGGTATCTGGATAATATGTGTGAAATGCTTGATAATGTATGTGATATCAACAGAGTGCCTCTTTCCACTGGTTAGTACTTGTATAAGTGTGCCCTTTGTTTTTCGTTGCGTGTTGATTTTTGTTACAATATCCGTGGGTGCGTGTGAGTACCTGTGCTGTGTGATTTGGGCATTCGTGCCCTTGTGACTTGTGCAGGTGATTACGGGTCTCGTCCCGTGTGGTATCTTGTGAGTATGTGTATTTATTCGAGGTACTCCTCACTCTTTTGTTTGGGTTTCAACCCTGTGTTTTTGTATAGTGTTTGTTTGGTCTTCGCTACGTCGTAATTTGGGGTATAATAAAAAAAGAAATTACACATTCCTGTGCCTGTTTCCCAAATCATTATTACCAACGTGACAGAATAATCAACCATTAAGGGAGACAGCGGGAATGGCCCGTCCGACGACGCTGCAACTGGTCCGTTCGGCGCCACCGCAACTTCGGCAGCTGCAACTGGCCCGTCCCAAGCCGCCACAACCGGTCCGTCCGACATTACTGCTACTAGTCCGCCCAACGCCGCTGCAACTTCGGCAGCAGAAACTGGCCCGTCCGACGACGACGCAACTTCGGCAGCTGAATCGGGTCCTGAACGACCCGCACTGCGTTCCTGTGATCCTCCTCGAGGCCGGTGTTGTTGCACTGCTGGTGCAGCGCACATTCCTGCGCCTGTATCCCGAATCATTTATACCAGCAGGACACATAGAAGTGGCGCAGTGGTCTAGGGCACTGCATCGCAGTGCTAGCTGCGCCACCAGAGTCTCTGGGTTCGCGCCCAGGCTGGGCTGGGTTCGCGGCCAGGCTCTGTCGCAGCCGGCCGCAACCGGGAGGTCCGTGGGGCGACGCACAATTGGCATAGCGTCGTCCGGGTTAGGGAGGGTTTGGCCGGTAGGGATATCCTTGTCTCAATATGTAAAATGTAATAAAATGTATGCACTCTACTGTAAGTCGCTCTGGATAAGAGCGTCTGCTAAATGACGTAAATGTAAGTGTATTTTCTGGGTGATTTAAATATCGACTGGCTATCATCAAGCTGCCCACTCAGGAAAAAACTTCAAACTGTAACCAGTGCCTGCAACCTGGTTCAGGTTGTCAGTCAACCTACCAGGGTAGTTACAAACAGCAGAGGAATTTAATCATCAACATGTATTGATCACATTATTACTAATGCTGCAGATATTTGCTTAAAAGTAGTATCCAAATCCATAGGATGTAGTGATCACAATATAATAGCCATATCTAGGAAAACCAAAGTTCCAAAGGCTGGGCCTAATATAGTCTATAAGACGTCATACAATAAGTTTTGTAGTGATTCATATGTTGATGATGTAAATAATATTTGTTGGTCTGTGGTGTGTAATGAGGAGCAAACAGACGCTGCACTTGACACATTTATGAAACTACTTATTCCAGTTATTAATAAGCATTCACCCATTAAGAAAATGACTAAAATCCCCTTGGATTGATGAGGAATTGAAAAATTGTATGGTTGATAGGGATGAGGCAAAATGTATGGTAATTAAGTCTGGCAGCCCAACTGATTGGAAAACGTACTGCAAATTTAAAAATCATGTGACTAAACTAAATAAAAATAAACTACACTATGAAACGAAGATAAATTACACAAAGAATGATAGTAAAAAGCTTTGGGGCACCTTATAGTACATTTTGGGGGGGAAAAGGCAACTCGGCTCCTTCATTCATTGAATCAGATGGCTCATTCATCACAAAGCCCACTGATATTGCAAACTACTTTAATGACTTTTTCATTTTCAAGATAAGCAAACTTGGGGATGGCATGCCAGCAACAAACGCTGACACTACACATCCAAGTATATCGGACCAAATTATGAAAGACAAGAAATGTACTTTTAAATTCCGTAAAGTCAGTGTGGAAGAGGTGAAACAATGATTGTTGTCTATCAACAATGACAAGCCACCAGGGTCTAACAATCTGGATAGAAAATTACTGAGGATAATAGGGGATGATATTGCCACTCTTATTTGCCAGATCTTCAATCTAAGCCTATTAGAGAGCGTGTGCCCCCCAGGCTTGAGGGAAGCAAAAGTCATTCCACTACCCAAGAATAGTAAAGCCCCCTTTACTGGCTAAAATAGCCAACCAATCAGCCTGTTACCAACCCTTAGTAAACCTCAGGAAAAAAAATTGTTTGACCAGATACAATGCTATTTTACAGTAAACAAATTGACAACAGAATGTCAGCATGCTTATACGGAAGGACACTCAACAAGCACAGCACTTACACAAATGACTGATGATTGGCTGAGAGAAATGTATGATAAAATGATTGTGGGTGCTGTCGTGTTAGACTTCAGTGCAGCTTTTGATATTATTGATCATAGTCTGCTGCTGGAAAAACGTTTGTGTTATGGCTTTACACACCCTGCATCAATATGTGGATAAAGAGTTACTTGTCTAACAGAACACAGAGGGTGTTCTTTAATGGAAGCCTATCAAATATAATCCAGTTAGAATCAGGAACTCCCCAGGGTAGCTCTTTAGGCCCATTGCTTTTTTCAATTTTCACTAACGACATGCCACTGACTTTGACTAAAGCCAGAGTGTCTATGTATGAGGATGACTCAACAATATACGCGTCAGCTACTACAGCGACTGAAATGACTGCAACAATCAACAAAGAGCTACAGTTAGTTTCAGAGTGGGTGGCAAGGAATAAGTTAGCCATAAATATTTATAAAACTAAAAGCATTGTATTTTAAACAAAACTCTCACTAAACCCTAAACCTCAACTAAATCTTGTAATAAATCATGTGGAAATTGAGCAAGTTGAGGTGACTAAACTGCTTGGAGTAACCCTAGATTGTAAACTGTCATGGTCAAAACATATTGATGCAGTAGTAGCTAAGATGGGGAGAAGTCTGTCTATAATAAAGCTCTGCTCTGCCTTCTTAACAACACTATCAACAAGGTAGGTCCTACAGGCCCTAGTTTTGTTGCACCTTGACTACTATTCAGTCGTGTGGTCAGGTGCCACAAAAAAGGAATTAGGAAAATTGCAAATGGCTCAAAACATGGCAACAACGGCTGGCCCTTGTATGTACACAGAGAGCTAACATTAATAATATGCCTGGCTGAAAGTGGAGGAGAGATTAACTTCATCACTACTTTTATTTATGAGAGGTATTGACATGTTGAATGCACCGAGCTGTCTGTCTAAACTACTGGCACACAGCTCGGACACCCATGCATACCCCACAAGACATGCCACAAGAGGTCTTTTCACAGTCCCCAACAGACTATGGGAGGCACACAGTACTACATAGAGCCATGACTACATGGAACTCTATTCCACATCAAGTAACTGACGCAAGCAGTACAATTAGATTTAAAAAACAGATAAAAAAACACCTTATGTAACAGCGGGGACTGTGAAGCAACACAAACATTGGCACAGACACATGCACACACACACAGGATAACATACGCACTATACACACACATGGATTTAGTACTGTAGATATGTGGTAGTGGTGGAGTAGGGGCCTGAGGGCACACAGTGTGTTGTGAAATCTGTGAATGTATTGTAATGTTTTGTATAAATTGTATAAACTGCCTTAATTTTGCTGGACTCCAGGAAGAGTAGACGCTGCTTTGGCAACAGCTAATGGGGATCCATAATAAATACAAAGACAAATACGGTGGGGGATGGTGCTGCTAGGTCAAAGTTTAATTAATGGAATGGGGGTGTGCTATATTGTATATCTTAAATGTATTTTTACATTCGTGGATCTCTCTGCTCAATATCACTTACCCTTCCATTTGTCGACCAGTTGTCTGGGAAAGGGAGGTTGTTTCGTAGGCAGTTACCTACATTGAGCCCATGAAACTGGTCTGTGAAATTCTTGATATGTTTATCAAGCTGAGACTCCATGTCATCATATAAGACCTGGTGTGTCTCTGCTACTCTATCATAGCCTCTCTTTATCAAGCTGAGACTCCATGTCATCATATAAGACCTGGTGTGTCTCTGCTACTCTATCATAGCCTCTCTTTATCAAGCTGAGACTCCATGTCATCATATAAGACCTGGTGTGTCTCTGCTACTCTATCATAGCCTCTCTTTATCAAGCTGAGACTCCATGTCATCATATAAGACCTGGTGTGTCTCTGCTACTCTATCATAGCCTCTCTTTATCAAGCTGAGACTCCATGTCATCATATAAGACCTGGTGTGTCTCTGCTACTCTATCATAGCCTCTCTTTATCAAGCTGAGACTCCATGTCATCATATAAGACCTGGTGTGTCTCTGCTACTCTATCATAGCCTCTCTTTCACACAGGCACATGTTAATAGTCTTTTTTGTTCATGTACCTCTTCAGTGTCATTCAGTCTGTTTGTTCATCTCTTGCTGCTGTTCAAATGGACTTCTTCCCTTCTCTCACTTCCTTGGCTTCTCTCTCAAGAACCTCAAGGGGGACTAGACCCCTGCTTGTTTTATGTTTGTATACATGGACATGATGTCTGCTCTGTAACAATGAAAATACACTATATTGAGGTTTTATGCATGATACATTGCAAAAATACTATGCATATTATGCATAAATCTGACCAAGTGTAATCATAATTTGTATGTGGCAATTGGCTCAACTTACCCCATGGCCATTGGCAAACCGTTTGACTATATTAGCCCACACAGCTACAAGGATGCACTTTCATGTAAAACTTGGAGTTTATTTGAGGTTTAAAAAGGCTTCTGAAGTTTGTAATTTCCACTTTGAAATTTCTGACTTTTCCCGTACGAAAAATGTATCAACCCCTACAAAAATGTCAATGTATTATAATCCACAACATAATTAAAATGTCCTGTTGCTGCAGGATTATTTTTAAACTGGCTCAAATTAAGATCCTACATCTGTACAAGTAGAATGATGAAGGAGGGACAACATACTATATTACTGTGACCATATTGTAGCTTGTAGAGACTCCAACTGATGTATTAAACAATTTTAAAATGATCTACTTTTGTTTAAGTAAAAGCATCATGAAACCAATAACAATAAATTAATTTGACTTTGTGAAAATCGGATTTTTGGACCTAACTTACTTGCCACTTTTTCCATGTGATTTCTTCCTTTAGCTTCCATTAAATGACAACCTTTTCCTAAATATTTGGTCACATGATTAAGTTTGTGTATGGTTTCCTAGAAACAAGGGGTGGCTCAACTAACCCTTTGGTTCAACTTACCCCACTCTCCCTTATGGTTTTGGAAACATTTGGAACTTAACTTACATTTTTTTTTTCAAATACAAAAGTTACACTAACTGTATGCAGTTTTAGCACAGTTGCACACGGCTATGTTTTGAATAACACTTCCTCCCCAGTTGTGCTCCAATGAAAACGTGTGTTGAAGGTGGGAGGAATTGTGGTACTGTATGTCGACTACTGAAGGCATGAGTTATTCCAAACACTGTCGGGTGGAACTAGGCTAAATCTGCATACAGCAAGGTTATCTTTTGGATTTGAAAAAGTATTTATTGCTGATGTGAAAGTTGAGTTCCTATTGTTTCCAAAACTGTACCACATGTGATGATTATTAACGTTTCTAAATGTCAAAACAGAGTGTCGGGATTGTAGTTCACATTGAGCCAGATGTGGTCCAGACTTTCAAATCAAAATCAAATCAAATGTTATTGGTCACATACTCATGGTGAGCAGATGTTATTGGTCACATACACATGGTGAGCAGATGTTATTGCAAGGGTAGCAAAATGCTTATACTTCTAGATCCGACAGTGCAGCAGTATCTAACAGGTCATATCTAACAAATTCCTGAACAAAACCTAATACACACAATATCCAGAAGGTGAGGTCAGTACAGGTGCATCAAAGATGGGACAGAGAGATTGAAAAACAGCTTCAATCTCAAGGCCATCAGACTGTTAAACAGCCATCACTAGCACAGAGAGGCGGCTGCCTACCTACAGACTTGATATCATTGGCCACTTTAATAAATCGAACACTAGTCACTTCAGTAATGCCACTTTAAGAGTGTTTACATATCTCGCTTTACTCATCTCATATGTATGTACTGTATAATGTATCATTCCCTATCTATTCTATCTGTTACTAATGGTAGGCTTTGTTACCTTGGTCCCAGCTCTCTGCAGGTCATTCACTAGGTCCCCCCGTGTGGTTCTGGGATTTTTGCTCACCGTTCTTGTGATCATTTTGACCCCACGGGGTGAGATCTTGCGTGGAGCCCCAGATCGAGGGAGATTATCAGTGGTCTTGTATGTCTTCCATTTCCTAATAATTGCTCCCACAGTTGATTTCTTCAAACCAAGCTGCTTACCTATTGCAGATTCAGTCTTCCCAGCCTGGTGCAGGTCTTGTTTCTGGTGTCCTTTGACAGCTCTTTGGTCTTGGCCATAGTGGAGTTTGGAGTGTGACTGTTTGAGGTTGTGGACAGGTGTCTTTTATACTGATAACAAGTTCAAACAGGTGCCATTAATACAGGTAACGAGTGGAGGACAGAGGAGCTTCTTAAAGAAGAAGTTACAGGTCTGTGAGAGCCAGAAACCTTGCTTGTTTGTAGGTGACCAAATACTTATTTTCCATCATAATTTTCAAATAAATTCATAAAAAATCCTACAATGTGATTTTCTGGATTTTTTTCCCTCATTTTGTCTGTCATAGTTGAAGTGTACCTATGATGAAAATTACAGGCCTCTCTCATCTTTGTAAGTGGGAGAACTTGCACAATTGGTGGCTGACTAAATACTTTTTTGCCCCACTGTATTTTACACTTATATATTCTCATCCCATTCCTTTACTATAGAAGAGTGGTGAACAGGTAGTGACTCGGGTGGTTATTGTCCTTGATGATCTTTTTGCCTTCCTGTGACATCGGGTGTCGTAGGTGTCCTGGAGGGCAGGTAGTTTTGCCCCCGGTGATGCGTTGTGCAGACCGCACCACCCTCTGGAGAGCCTTGCGGTTGTGGGCGGTGCAGTTGCCGTACCAGGCGGTGATACAGCCTGGCAGTATGCTCTCAATTGTGCACCTGTAAAATTTAGTGAGGGTTTTTGTTGACAAGCCACATTTTTTCAGCATCCTGAGGTTGAAGAGGCGCTGTTGCGTCTTCTTCACCACACTGTTTGTGTGCGTGGACCATTTCAGTTTGTCAGTGATATGTACACTGAGGATCTTAAAACTTTCCACCTTCTACACTGCCGTCCTTTTGATATGGACGGGGGGTGCTCCCGTTGCTGTTTCCTGAAGTCCACAATAATTTATTTTCTTTTGCTGACATTGAGTGAGAGGTTATTTTCCTGACACCACACTCTGAGGGCCCTCACCTCCTCCCTGTCTCATCGTTGTTGGTAATCAAGCCGACAACTGTAGTGTCGTCTGCAAACTTGATGATTGAGTTGGAGGCGTGCATGGCCATGCAGTCGTGGGTGAAATGATGATGAGTTTGGAGGGTACTATGGTGTTGAATGCTGAGTTGTAGTCAATGAACAGCATTCTTACACACATATTCCTCTTGTCCAGATGGGATAAGGCAGTGTGCAGTGTGATGGTGAGTGAATCATCTGTGGACCTATTGGGGCGGTAGGCAAATCGAAGTGAGTCTAGGGTGACAGGTAGGGTGGAGGTGATATGATCCTTGATTAGTCTCTCAAAGCACTTCATGATGACAGAAGTGCATGCTACGGGGTGATCGTCATTTAGTTCAGTTACCTTAGCTTTCTTGGTAACAGGAACAATGGTGGCCATCTTGAAGCATGTGGGAACAGCAGACTGGGATAGGGATTGATTGAATTAGTCCGTAAACACACCAGCCAGCTGGTCTGCGCATGCTCTGAGGACGCGGCTAGGGATGCCGTCTGGGCCGGCAGCCTTGCGAGGGTAAACACATTTAAATGTTTTACTCACGTCGGCCACGGAGAAAGAGAGCCCACAGTCTTTGGTAGCAGGCCGCATCGGTGGCACTGTATTGTCCTCAAAACGAGCAAAGAAGTTGTTTAATTTGTCTGGAAGCAAGACGTTGATGTCCGCAACGGAACCCAAGAGCTGTATGCCCCATTGGGTTCTGGAGAGCTACACTGGAGCCAACCCCGCTAATAGAAATACAGCGCACAAACATCCTGTAACGAATGATGTCACAAATAAATCACACCTCATAACAGTATGGGATCACAATGCTAAATAAAGTATCTGCTTTAGTCAGCCAACCATGTCTTTGTCCTTCAGTGAAAGTAAATGTTCAATTCAGTTCAGTTCCATAATGCCAAAATTCAATTGATCCAGATGGGAGAAATTGAACAAGGCTTGATTTTACCTGTTCAGTGTAATAATCCAAAGGAATTAGTCCACAGAGCAGAACCCCAAAATATATAAGTAGGCTGTAGAAATAGCCTTCCAAAACGGTGATGCTCAGAAGTCAGAAGAATTCCACAAAAGGAAACTTCTCTGAGAAAAATTCTGAGAAAAATTCTCCTTTGTATGGCAGGAGAAAATCTAGGCCTTCAAACTAACAAGTTGCCTAGTCACAAACATTTCGTATCTACCAATGCAGTCAAATTGACCATTACCTAACACAGCTACTGCACTTCCTATATCACAGGGCTGTTCCGGTCCTGGAGGGCCAAATCACTTCTGATTTTCATTCTCTCCTTCTAATCAGGGATTGATTCAGACATGAGTACACCAGGAGAGTGCAATTAACTACCAGATAGAAGCAAGTAACAGAAGTGTTTCTGTCCGAGGCCCACCGAGCGGCGTAGCAGTCTAAGGCATTGCCGGCCGTGACCGGGAGTCCCATAGGGCCGCACACAATTGGCCCTGCGGGCTAGGGGAGGGTTTGGCCGGGGGCTTTCCTTGGCTCATCGCGCTCTAGCGACTCCTTGTGGCGGGCCGGGCGCCTGCAAGCTGACCTCATTCATCAGTTGAACGGTGTTTCTTCCGACACATTGGTGCGGCTGGCTTCCGGGGTTAAGCAAGCAGGTGTTAAAGAAGCAGCGGATGGATCTTGTGGATCTTGTTTCGGGGAGGATGCATGACTTGACCTTCGCCTCTACCGAGCGCGTTGGGGAGTTGCAGTGATGAGACAAGATCATTACTACCAATTGGATATTACGCAATTGGGGAGAAAAAGGTGGCAAAATAATAAAAAAAATTATAGAAAAAAAATAAGTGTTTCTGCCCTCCAGGACCAGAATTGAACGGCCCTGCTATATCACCTCAAACCTGTGATGAGTTCAGTTCGCTTCAACGTTTGCTACGTTGCGTGACGGTTTGTACTGAACGACACGTTTCCCAAAACGTTCTTCCGCGTTTTTGAAAAGACTTTGAGGTACCTTAGCTCCATTTGGTGATGTCACGACTTCCCCCAAAGTTGGTCCCACTCCTTGTTCGGGCGGCGTTTGGCGGTCGACGTCACCGGTTTTCTAGCCGCCACGATCCACTTTTCATTTTCCATTTGTTTTGTCTTCATTGTACACACCTGGTTTCCATTCCCATAATCATGTTCCTTATTTAACCCTCTGGTTCCCCCCATGGCTTAGTGTGTGTTTGTTCTGTGTTAAGCTGTCGCTACATTGTGTGAGCTGGATTGTTTTCCCTGCGTGGAAATTACTTTTGTTGTCGTATTGAGTAAAATCCGTTATTACTCATCCTCTGTGTCCTGTGCCTGACTCCGTCCCACCTGCTGCACATCGACCCTTGACAGGTGAGTGTGGCAGAGTGTGGCTTGAAACTATGAGAGACGTATTTAAAGGGCAGTGGTGCACAAACCAGACCCACTACATCTCCCTCAATGGCCACACTTCAACTGCAGTTATACAGGGTGTCTCCCAGGGCTCTGTGCTGGGTCCCTTACTCTTCATCATCTACATCCTCCCCCTTGGTCAGATCCTCCGTCACTTCAACCTTGACTTCCACTGCTATGCCAATGACACACAGATCTACCTCGGCACAAAATCCCTCCTCAACCCACCTCTGACCCACATTGAATCTTGCCTCTCTACAATAAAAACTTGGATGCAATACAACTTCCTCAAGCTCAACAGTGATAAAAATGGAACTCCTCCTCATAGGCACCAAATCCACCCTCACCAAAGCTGGCAACCCCACCCTCACTATTGACGACACCCCTGTCTCTCTCTCCCTCCATGCACAGAACTCGCTACTCTACAGGAATGTTTTGCTTGCACTGACTGGAATATGTTCCGGGATTCATCCAAAGGCATTGAGGAGTATACCACCTCAGTCACCGGCTTCATCAGTAAGTGTATCGACGACGTCATCCCCACAGAGACCGTACGTACATATCCCAACCAGAAGCCATGAATTACAGGCAACATCCGCACCGAGCTAAAGGCTGTCGCTTTCAAGGAGTGGGACACTAATCCGGACGCTTATAAGAAATCCTGCTATGCACTCAGATGAATCATCAAACAGACAAAGCGTCAATACAGGACTAAGATTGAATCCTACTACACCGACTCTGAAGCTCGTCAGATGTGGCAGGGCTTGCAATCTATTACGGACTACAAAGGGAAAGCTGCCCAGTGAAGTGAGCCTACCAGACAAGCTAAATGCCTTTTATGCTTGCTTTGAGAACACTGACCGAGTATGTAATACCAACATGTTTCAAGCAGACCACCATAGTTCCTGTGCCCAAGAAAGCGAAGGTAACCTGCCTAAATGACTACCGCCCCGTAGCACTCACATCGGTAGCCGTGAAGTGCTTTGAAAGGCTGGTCATGGCTCACATGAACACCATCCTCCCGGAAACTCTAGACCCACTCCAATTTGCATACCGCCCCAACAGATTCACAGATGACGCAATGTCAATCGCACTCCACACTGCCCTTTCCCACCTGGACAAAAGGAACACCTACTGTATGTGAGAATGATGTTCATTGACTACAGCTCACCATTCAACACCATAGTGGCCACAAAGCTCATCACTAAGCTAAGGACCCTGGGACTAAACACCTCCCTCTGCAACTGGACCCTGGACTTCCTGACGGGCCACCCCCAGGTGGTAAGGGTGGGTAACAACACAACTGCCATGCTGATCCTAAACACTGGATCCCCTCAGTGGTGCGTGCTTAGTTCCCTTCCTGTACTCCCTGTTCACCCATGACTGCGTGGCCAAGCACGACTCCAACACCATCATTAAGTTTGCAGACGACACAACAGTGGTAGGCCTAATCACCGACAACGATGAGACAGCCTATAGGGAGGAGGTCAGAGACCTGGCAGTGTGGTGCCAGGATAACAACCTCTCCCTCAATGTGATCAAGACAAAGGAGCTGATCGTGGACTACAGGAAAAGGAGGGCCGAACACGCCCCCATTCACATCGACAGGGGCTGTAGTGGAGCTGGTAGAGTTTCAAGCTCCTTGGTGTCAACATCACCAACAAACTATCATGGTCCAAACACACCAAGACAGTCATGAAGAGGGCACGACAACACCTTTTCCCCCTCAGGAGAAGATTTGGCATGGCTCCCCAGATCCTCAAAGTTCTACAGCTACACCATCGAGAGCATCTTAACTGGTTCCATCACCGCCTGGTATGGCAACTGCTTGGCATCCGGCCATAAGGCGCTACAGAGGGTGGTGTGTATGGCTCAGTACATCACTCGGGTCAAGCTTCCTGCCATCCAGGACCTATATACTAGGCGTTGTCAGAGGAAGGCACAAAAAGTTGTCAAAGACTCCAGTCACCCAAGTCATAGACTGTTCTCTCTGACCGCCCCCCCCCCCCTTTGTTTTTACACTGCTGCTCCTTGCTGTTTATTATCTATGCATATTCACTTCACCCCTACCTACAAGTACAAATTACCCTCGACTAACCTTTACCCCCACACATTGACTAGGTACCGGTACCTCCTATATATAGCCTCGTTACTGTTATTTTATTGTGTTACTTTTTAATTAATATTTTACTTCTGTTTATTTAGTAAGTATTTTCTTAACTCTATTTCTTGAAGTGCGTTGTTGGTTAAGGGCTTGTAAGTAAGGATTTGACGGTAAGGTCTACACCTATTGCATTTGGCGCATGTGACAAATACGATTTAATTTGGTCGTGGACTCCACGCTCTCCTTTGACCTCCACACAAGACAGACTGTCAAATCCTCATTCTTCCACCTCCGCAACATTGCCAAAGTCAGGTCCTCCCTCTCCCTGTCCTGCCGCTGAAACCCTCATACATTCATTTATCTCTTCCCGTCTTGACTATAACAACTTCTACTCTCCGACATTAACTCAAGCTCCTTCCAAAAGCTCCAAATGGTTCAAAACTCAAAGCAACACGACTTCTCACCCACAGTAAGTCCTGGCAGCACAGCACCCCTGTCCTCCATGAACTCAATTGACTCCCTGTCTCTTAACGCATTGATTATAAGATCCTACCTTGCCCCCCCTTACCTCAGACCTTCTTCTCCCCTACCAACTCACACGTGTACTCCAATCCAACACAGCAGGCCACCTTTTCCTCCCCAGGTCAATGCTCCAGAGCATTGGTGACAGGACCTTCTCCAGGGTTGCTCCTAGGCTCTGGAACTCTCCTAGGCTCTGGAACTCTCCTAGGCTCTGGAACTCTCCTAGGCTCTGGAACTCTCCTAGGCTCTGGAACTCTCCTAGGCTCTGGAACTCTTCTAGGCTCTGGAACTCTCCTAGGCTCTGGAACTCTCCTAGGCTCTGGAACTCTCCTAGGCTCTGGAACTCTCCTAGGCTCTGGAACTCTCCTAGGCTCTTGAACTCTCCTAGGCTCTGGAACTCTTCTAGGCTCTGGAACTCTCCTAGGCTCTGGAACTCTCCTAGGCTCTGGAACTCTCCTAGGCTCTGGAACTCTCCTAGGCTCTGGAACTCTCCTAGGCTCTGGAACTCTCCTAGGCTCTGGAACTCTTCTAGGCTCTGGAACTCTCCTAGGCTCTGGAACTCTCCTAGGCTCTGGAACTCTCCTAGGCTCTGGAACTCTTCTAGGCTCTGGAACTCTCCTAGGCTATCGTTTAGTCCTTCCTAAAGCCCCACCTTGACTAAGCCTACCCTTAAGCCCCCTCCCTTCCGGTGACAAGCAGGGGCTGAGACAGAAGATATTCTGACTTTACACATTGCACTCTTTGAGAGAGGTAGTTAGCAAACCAGGCCGAAGACCCCTCAGAGACACCAAAACTCCTTAGCCGGCCTACAAGAATGGAATGGTCTACCGTATCGAAACCTTGAACCAGGTCAATAAAGATAGCAGCACAACATTGCTTAGAGTCAAGGGCAGTGGTGACATATTCGTTTACAAGCATGATAAGCTGTACTTTTAGTTCATGGTTGACGACAGCTTGTTGGCCAAAGCACCTGAATGCATCCAACTGGTATTTATGACTTTACATTTGGTAATTACCACCTTCCCACTTGGTTATGAATGGAGCATAACAAGTGACTATGGGCGTGGCTACGGAGTGACCGGGGCGGAGCCGAATGACTATACACTCAAGGAACCATGGAACCTTGCAGGTTACAGTGTGTATTAAGGCCACCTGTGTTACAAAACAGCTGCTACTATATACCGTAATGGTGCGGCAGCTAGCCTAGTGGTTAAAGCATTGGGCCGGTAACTGAAAGGTTGCTGGATCGAATCACCGAGCTGACAAAGTAAAAATCTGTCTTTCTGCCCTTTGAACAAGGCTCTTAACCCACTGTTCCTAGGCCGTCATTGTAAATAAGAATTTGGTCTTAACTGACTTGCCTAATTAAATATAAAAAAAATATTTATTTTAAATGTAGGCATCGTGACATGCTGTGTATCCAATCTGAGGTGTTCTGACGCGAGGTCGATTAAAAAATTTCATGTTAGACCTAGTACATTAGATGACACCAGTCTATCTTTAATGCACATTGGTTGACCCCGTAGCCATGGATACAGGTGCTTCTTCACACAGGCAGGTAGATTTGAATCTGGGTGAATCTACAGTAGTGAGGATGAAGTGTCTTATCAGCGTTCATCTGCTGAAACATCCGGGAGGGTCAATATCTCTCCTATGGTTTCATTTGAAACTCTTCCATTTTCTCTATTTCGCTCTCTGATGTGATGAGGCTATTTTAGAAACCATTTCATAATGTAGTGCAGCAATACAGACAGTGTAGCCGATACGTACGTTATCTGTGTGCAGAGATACTGCAGGCTCATTGAATTACATTTATTAGCATTTATTTTCCTTCCACAGAGTGGAGTAGATCTACAATAACCTATCTAGTAAGCCTATGAAACACTGACATGCAGGAAACTGAACTATTTAGTTAAGAGGTTGCATTTTCTTATTATTCTTAATTTTTTATTTATTTATTTATTTAACTAGGCAAGTCAGTTAAGTCACTTGCTTACAATGACGGCCTACCGGGGACCAGTGGGTTAACTGCCTTGTTCAGGGGAACAGTGGGTTAGCTGCCTTGTTCAGGGGAACAGTGGGTTAACTGCCTTGTTCAGGGGAACAGTGGGTTAACTGCCTTGTTCAGGGGAACAGTGGGTTAACTGCCTTGTTCAGGGGAACAGTGGGTTAACTGCCTTGTTCAGGGGACCAGTGGGTTAACTGCCTTGTTCAGGGGACCAGTGGGTTAACTGCCTTGTTCAGGGGAACAGTGGGTTAACTGCCTTGTTCAGGGGAACAGTGGGTTAACTGCCTTGTTCAGGGGACCAGTGGGTTAACTGCCTTGTTCAGGGGACCAGTGGGTTAACTGCCTTGTTCAGGGGACCAGTGGGTTAACTGCCTTGTTCAGAGGAACAGTGGGTTAACTACCTTGTTCAGGGGCAGAACGACAGATTCTTTACCTTGTCAGTTCAGGGATTCAATCCAGCAACCTTTTGGTTACTGGCCCAATGCTCTAATCACTAGGCTACCCGCCGCTTCTACACTCTAACCACTAGGCTACCTGCCCCCCCAACGCTCTAACCACTAGGCTACCTGCCCCCCCAACGCTCTAACCGCTAGGCTACCTACCCCCCCAACGCTCTAACCGCTAGGCTACCTGCCCCCCCAACGCTCTAACCACTAGGCTCCCTACCACCCCCCAACGCTCTAACCACTAGGCTACCTGCCCCCCCAACGCTCTAACCGCTAGGCTACCTGCACCCCCAACGCTCTAACCACTAGGTTACCTACTGCCTCTACACTCTAACCACTAGGTTACCTACTGCCTCTACACTCTAACCACTAGGTTACCTACTGCCTCTACACTCTAACCACTAGGTTACCTACTGCCTCTACACTCTAACCACTAGGCTACCTACTGCCTCTACACTCTAACCACTAGACTACCTGCCCCCCCAACGCTCTAACCACTAGGTTACCTACTGCCTCTACACTCTAACCACTAGGTTACCTACTGCCTCTACACTCTAACCACTAGGTTACCTACTGCCTCTACATTCTAACCACTAGGTTACCTACTGCCTCTACACTCTAACCACTAGGTTACCTACTGCCTCTACACTCTAACCACTAGGTTACCTACTGCCTCTACACTCTAACCACTAGGTTACCTACTGCCTCTACACTCTAACCACTAGGTTACCTACTGCCTCTACACTCTAACCACTAGGCTACCTACTGCCTCTACACTCTAACCACTAGACTACCTGCCCCCCCAACGCTCTAACCACTAGGTTACCTACTGCCTCTACACTCTAACCACTAGGTTACCTACTGCCTCTACACTCTAACCACTAGGTTACCTACTGCCTCTACATTCTAACCACTAGGTTACCTACTGCCTCTACACTCTAACCACTAGGTTACCTACTGCCTCTACACTCTAACCACTAGGTTACCTACTGCCTCTACACTCTAACCACTAGGTTACCTACTGCCTCTACACTCTAACCACTAGGCTACCTACCACCCCTACACTCTAACCACTAGGTTACCTACTGCCTCTACACTCTCACCACTAGGTTACCTACTGCCTCTACAATCTAACCACTAGGCTACCTACCACCCCTACACTCTAACCACTAGGCTACCTGCTCCCCCTACACTCTAACCACTAGGCTACCTGCCCCCCCCTATGCTCTAACCACTAGCCTACCTGCCCCCCCTACGCTCTAACCACTAGGCTACCTGCCCCCCCTACAATCTAACCACTAGGCTACCTGCCCCCCCTACAATCTAACCACTAGCCTACCTGCCCCCCCTACGCTCTAACCACTAGGCTACCTGCCCCCCCTACAATCTAACCACTAGGCTACCTGCCCCCCCTACAATCTAACCACTAGGCTACCTGCCTCCCCCCTCTAACCACTAGGCTACCTGCCCCCCCTACAATCTAACCACTAGGCTACCTGCCCCCCCAACGCTCTAACTACTAGGCTACCTGCCGCCCCTACATTCTAACCACTAGGCTACCTGCCCCCCCTACACTCTAACCACTAGGCTACCTGCCGCCTCTACACTCTAACCACTAGGCTACCTGCCCCCCCTACACTCTAACCACTAGGCTACCTGCCCCCTCTACACTCTAACCACTAGGCTACCTGCCGCCCCAGAGAGACTACTTTTTAGACACTATAAATGGTGATGATTTCACTAATGAACCAAGGAATGAAGTAACATCCTCACTCAATAGAGAACTCGTGATAATAATACAATCTAAATCAGCAGACAATCTAATTAAAATATTTAAGTACCAAGAGCAGATTGAACCAGTGACTTAGCCCTGTGACACTACAAGACTTTTAATGAGGTAACTATGTAATGTAATGAGCCGATAACTCATAATTAGGGGCTTCTCAACTAATTGCCAGCTCCTTTTTAGTGTCTCTCCTCCTGATGCCAGTGCAGTGATTAATGGTGTGTTACGCTCTATGATGCCCAACAGTTCACAAAACAAAGAACAAAGGTCAACGATTTTCGAGGCATATGGCAATTTTGTTTATTTATTTTGTTTCAAGAGTAAGAACCCTCACACAGAAAACAGAGCAGAAAGAAACGAACACTGAGAGAGAAATTCTAAAACAGCCTGCCTGTCACGGATCCTTCCGGAACTTTTATCACGCACACCTGTCCCCTATTCCCACGGATTAGTATGTGTACTGTATATATGTGCCCTTTGATTTCCGTGGTCTTGTCTATTATTGTTACAATGTCCGTTGGTGCGTGTGAGTACCTGTGCTGTGTTTTGGGCATTCGTGCCATTGTGACTTGTGCAGATGATTATGGGTCTCGTCCCGTGTGTTAATCATTGTGTGCGTGTGTATTTATTTACTCCTCACTCTTTTGTTTGGGTTCCAATCCTGTGTTTTATGTACGTGTTTGTTTGGTCTTCGTCCCCGTGCCTTTACATGGCACGCCGTAATTTGGGCTGAATAAAAAACCCTATTACGCATTTCCTGCGTCTGTCTCCTGAATCATTCATACCAGCGTGACACTGCCAAACGGGGCTCTTCGGCTATCCCCATAGCAGAATCCCTTTTGGTTCCAGGGAGAACCCTTTTTGGTTCCATGTGGAACCCTTTTGGGTCCAATGTAGAACCCTCTGTGGAAAGGGTCCTTCATGGAACCCAAAAGGGTTCTACCTGGAACCAAAACATGTTCCTCAAAGGGTTCTCCCATGGGGACAGCTGAAGAACCCGTCTAGGTTCTAGGTAGCCCTGAGATTGCATTGTGACTCTGAACCCTTTTCTCTCCTTTTAAAACCAAAAGAATCCCTCAGGATATTTCCTGTGTTTTGTATTTATTGTGAACAACGGGGAAGAAGGGGGTAATTTATTTTTTTACGTTCAGCATCCCTACGTCAAGGGAAATCTAGTATTCTTTCTAACAAATATATTTAAATACATTTCAGGATGTTGTGTATCCATGGAAATAATCAGAATTCATGTAAACATAAGATTTGTGAAAACATAGCTTGTCTAAAGAAAAAGTAGTCTCTTGGAAGCCTCCTTGGAGGGATGCAACTCAATATTAGGAAGGTGTCCTTAATGTTTTGTACACTCAGTGTAGATTTCTCTGTTAAATATCACTTACCTTTCCATTTCTTTACCAGTTTTCTGGGACAAGGTTGTTGTTTTCGACGTGCCAATTCCTAGGCAAGTTCTTTGCATTAAAGGCTACTAATCCCATGAAACTGGTCTGCAAAATTCTTGATATGTTTATCAAGCTCACACCATGTCATCATATAAGACCTGGTGTGTCTCTGCTACTCTATCATAGCCTCTCTTTATCAAGCTGAGACTCCATGTCATCATATGAGACCTGGTGTGTCTCTGCTACTCTATCATAGCCTCTCTTTATCAAGCTGAGACTCCATGTCATCATATGAGACCTGGTGTGTCTCTGCTACTCTATCATAGGCTCTCTTTATCAAGCTGAGACTCCATGTCATCATATAAGACCTGGTGTGTCTCTGCTACTCTATCATAGCCTCTCTTTATCAAGCTGAGACTCCATGTCATCATATAAGACCTGGTGTGTCTCTGCTACTCTATCATAGCCTCTCTTTATCAAGCTGAGACTCCATGTCATCATATGAGACCTGGTGTGTCTCTGCTACTCTATCATAGCCTCTCTTTATCAAGCTGAGACTCCATGTCATCATATGAGACCTGGTGTGTCTCTGCTACTCTATCATAGGCTCTCTTTATCAAGCTGAGACTCCATGTCATCATATAAGACCTGGTGTGTCTCTGCTACTCTATCATAGCCTCTCTTTATCAAGCTGAGACTCCATGTCATCATATAAGACCTGGTGTGTCTCTGCTACTCTATCATAGCCTCTCTTTATCAAGCTGAGACTCCATGTCATCATATGAGACCTGGTGTGTCTCTGCTACTCTATCATAGCCTCTCTTTATCAAGCTGAGACTCCATGTCATCATATGAGACCTGGTGTGTCTCTGCTACTCCATCATAGGCTCTCTTTATCAAGCTGAGACTCCATGTCATCATATGAGACCTGGTGTGTCTCTGCTACTCTATCATAGCCTCTCTTTATCAAGCTGAGACTCCATGTCATCATATAAGACCTGGTGTGTCTCTGCTACTCTATCATAGCCTCTTTCACACAGGCACATGTTAATAGTCTTTTTTGTTCATGTACCTCTTCAGTGTCATTCAGTCTATTTGTTCATCTCTTGCTGCTGTTCAAATGGACTTCTTCCCTTCTCTCACTTCCTTGGCTTCTCTCTGAAGAACCTCAAGGGGGACTAGACCCCTGCTTGTTTTATGTTTGTATACACGGCCATGATGTCTGCTCTGTAACAATGAAAATACACTATATTGAGGTTTTATGCATGACACATTGCAAAAGTACTACGTATACTATGCATAAAACTGAAGAAATGTAATCGTCATTTGTATGGGGTATGGTGACTCAACTTACCTCATGGTCATTGGCTCAATTTACCCCAAGGCTAGGTTTAGGACCTGCTAGATTTAGGACATCATATTGCAGCTTATAAAGACCCCAACTGATGTATAAAACAATCTTAAAATGATCTACTTTGGTTTAGATACAAGCATCATGAAACCTCTAACACAATCAATTCATTTGACCTGGTGAAAATCAGTTTTTTTTGTGACCTAACTTGCTTACCACTTTTTACCATGTGGTTTCTTCCTTCACAGAGACTCCATAAAATTATGACCTCTTGCTAAATATTTGGTCTAATGATTATTTTTGTTTATGGTTTCCTAGAAACGAGGGTTGGTTCAACTAACCCTTTGGTCCCTACCCCACTCTGGTTCAACAGGAAGACTCACAGCGTGTGAGAGGAAGACCATGAGGATACTATATCTATTGTAGTGAAGGGGGGGGGGGGGGGGGGCAGGGATGAATACCTAGGCAAACACTCTATGCATCACGCCAATAGGGTTAACCCACCTGGTGGGAATTGTAAAGTGGCTCATACATGCGGAAATCAAAGGAGGGGAAATGAGGAGAGAGAGTCAAGACAAAGTTTTACTCTACGAAGTAATGGATCCACTTGACAACTCCAATTCAAGAGACTCCATCAGGACATGTTTTGTGAACGTTCTAAAAGGCAATCTTCAAACAATTACCCGTCTTCAGTTCACGGATTTAATGACACTGTAGAAATAAACACAAGAGGAGCCTCTCTTTCTCTCTGTCTCTCCATCTCCCCAGGACTATTTTCACTTCTTAGCCTCACCATCCTATTCTCTCCAGACCAAGCGGAGCGCTGAATAATGAGAAAAGAGAACCAGGGCATGTGGTTACAAAAGTTTAGAATTTATTGAGAGCACTGTTACTCAACAAAGTTCTCTCCTCACCTATTGAAATCCAAATTTTTGCATTAGTCTTTTTCTAAAAGCTATCTCTTGAGACAGAGGTGAACACAAAGACATAAGGTAGATTTTCTCTTGCATTTTGAGAAGTAAATTAAACAAAGTAGTGCCAGATCAAAGTATTGTTTAAAAGGACAATATAAATGTAATCTCACTATATATGCACAAAATCTATTGGACTGAGAATAGCTTTGAACAAAACTGGCTGAACCTGATCAACATCATCAGGGTGTCTTACATTACATTTCTTACCGTACAAATGTGGATATTATTATTATTATTTTTAAACAAATTGATTAAGGTACAGTACAAAAAAAAAAAAAGTTTTAGTTGTGTGACACTTTTGATGTGCTATGCCAAAGAGGATGACAAATAGGGAGAAAATGAAGAGAAGACGATGACCCTCTGAGTCGTACAGTAACATATTGGGTGATGGGATAGTGACATACTATGGATGGCTGCTCAACGGACCATGAGATGCTGTCCCTCACAGTACAAATACGACCGTGCAGCGTCCATTTTAAGAGTCTTCTTGTGCTTGTACGGTCTTTGTACTGTAGATCCAAAAAGTTGTGAAATTGTACAGTTGTCTAAAATCATATGCCTTTTTTTGTTTTCAAAAACACCATCCACATGTCCACATGAAGGTAGGTAAGCTTAGGTTAGGTGATGTAGGTTAGGTCATTGGTAGGTTAACAAGCCTGAACCTGAAACATCAATGTAGGTTAACAAGCCTGAAACATCAGTGGATTAGTAGAGTAAAATGAAAATGGCACACCCTAATTTGTGGGCTAATTGCGTCATCCTCTCATACCATCTCATTTTCAACGCTAAAGCCACTCGATTAGTCATCTCATTCATGTTCTATATTTTTATGTATTTTTCAATCCCAGCCCCCTTCCCCGCAGGAGGCCTTTTGCCTTTTGGTAGGCCGTCATTGTAAATGAGAATTTGTTCTTAACTTGCCTAGTTAAATAAAGGTTAAATAAAAAATACAAAAATAAAAATGTCAAAGATTTTATACCACTAGATATTCTACTGCCATCTACTTACCAGCGCATTGGAACATCCTATCTTTATCAATGGCTCATACTTCAACTCTGAACTATTAATGGAAACATGCGGAATGAAACAGCAGGTAGAAATTATATTGTCTGTTCTATCTGTACTCTGTTAAATCCTTTAAATCCTCAGTTGGTAGACCATGGCGCTTGCAACGCCAGGGTTGTGGGTTCGATTCCCACTGCGGACCAGTATGAAAAAAAGTACAAAAATTCACTCACTACTGTAAGGATACGAGTGTCTGCTAAATGACTCACTACTGTAGTATCTCTGGATAAGAACGTCTGCTAAATGATTCACTGCTGTAGTGGCTCTGGATAAGAGAGTCTGCTAAACGACTCACTACTGTAGTGGCTCTGGATAAGAGAGTCTGCTAAATGATTCACTACTGTAAGTGGCTCTGGATAAGAGAGTCTGCTAAATGACTCACTACTGTAGTGGCTCTGGATAAGAGAGTCTGCTAAACGACTCACTACTGTAGTGGCTCTGGATAAGAGAGTCTGCTAAATGATTCACTACTGTAAGTGGCTCTGGATAAGAGAGTCTGCTAAACGACTCACTACTGTAGTGGCTCTGGATAAGAGAGTCTGCTAAATGATTCACTACTGTAAGTGGCTCTGGATAAGAGAGTCTGCTAAATGATTCACTACTGTAAGTGGCTCTGGATAAGAGAGTCTGCTAAACGACTCACTACTGTAGTGGCTCTGGATAAGAGAGTCTGCTAAATGATTCCCTACTGTAAGTGGCTCTGGATAAGAGAGTCTGCTAAACGACTCACTACTGTAGTGGCTCTGGATAAGAGTGTCTGCTAAATGATTCACTACTGTAAGTGGCTCTGGATAAGAGAGTCTGCTAAACGACTCACTACTGTAAGTGGCTCTGGATAAGAGAGTCTGCTAAATGACTCACTACTCTAGTGGCTCTGGATAAGAGAGTCTGCTAAATGATTCACTACTGTAAGTGGCTCTGGATAAGAGAGTCTGCTAAATGATTCCCTACTGTAAGTGGCTCTGGATAAGAGAGTCTGCTAAACGACTCACTACTGTAAGTGGCTCTGGATAAGAGAGTCTGCTAAATGACTCACTCCTCTAAATAGTAATGACCTACAAACTGGTTGTTTAACATATTTATATGCCAAGGGAACACAATAGGGAAAATGGTTGGGAAATATGTCATAGCTGCACAAAAATGTAGTGTAGTTTTGTAGTAATTTCAAAATGTAAATGTATTCTCCATGTCAGGTGTTGGGCATATTAGAGAGGAAATCCGTAAGTCGGAATGAAATTTCAATGCAGTGACGTTGACAAAGTGGCTCATATGAGAAACAATACAGAAATCATCCGTTCCTATGTGATGTGTGAAAACAGTCATCAGTAATTTTACTCAACATACTGTATGTACCTATAGATAGGTTGAAAGGCAAATGTTTGGAATTGGAAATGCTTGAATTTTTGTGTCACAAGGAACAAAATCACTGTTCAGTTTAAGGCAAAATGATTGACACCCTTGATACAGCTAAGCATTAATGACTGTATAATATAAACAATTAAAATGCTGAGCTATATTGTTTACTCAAAAGGTCATACCCCCAAAACATGCTAACCTCATGGCTTTGGGGAATGATCTTTGACCCTCTGTAACTTTACTATTCACGATTCATTCAGGATTATCCGTAATCATCGTAGCATCCACATTTCTATTCCTATTTATAATAAAAAATGACACCAAAATGACACAATACATTATTTACCATTAATTTCTATTGGGCCCAAAATAATCTGAAACACAACCAAAACAAACTGCAAATGCATCCAACAAGTTTGTAGAGACACAAGCTTAATGTAGTCACTATGTGCTATGAATATGGGACCAAATACTAAATGTTTGACTACTTTATTTATAAGAATCTTTAGGGGTGTCAATCGGTTTGACCCTTGCCTTTTTGAGAGAAAAAAAAATCTCTTTCTCCAAGCTATTGTATTAGTATAAAATAAAATAATTTCCTAATCATTTTTCTTGCATACAATATAGCTAAGTATTTGAATTATTTATTTTATACATTATTGCTCATCTTTATCAAGGGTTTCAATTATTTCAGACTCCACTGTAGCTGTTCATGACTGTTAATGATAGTAGTAGACAGGAAAAACTGAATTGTCGACAGAAAAAACTGAATTGACATAGTGCAAAAAGTGTCACTATTGTTGGGGAAGAGCTTGTCTTTTTTTTTTTTTGATACACAAAAGTATGCCATCTATTAAAGTCCAAGACAGCCATCTTTATTGCAGCAGAAAAGATCCAAATAAACCGTCTCTTTACAAAAGTGATTTTGTTTGTTGTTTCTATCTTCAGAGTGAGCAGTCAGTGAATCCTATTGGCAGTAGTCAAGCCGCAGTGCAACACTTTCCCCCCCTCTCTTTTCCTTTCCTCTTTTCTGGTGGGGTCTGTGCAGAGGAAGGACTGCCCCATCACATGCCCGCGGCCTGGCTCATGCAGGGGAGAGTCTGTGACGCTTTGGGGAAGTCATGGGCGACCACTCGTCCATTCTCGCCGCCGCTCCCTGTCCTGGTCATCCGGCTCAGGGTGGAACTCAGCATGGCTGCATCGATGATTTGCTGCATGGGATAACACAGGGAGTTACACAACAACAACAAGTGATAGTTACCCATTGACTCTATTGAACTCTACTGAGTTAATCCACTGAACTATACTGAGTGAATCTACCGAGATAATCTACTATACTCTACCAAGTTAATCTACTATACTCTAACAAATTAATCTACCAAGTTAATCTACTATACTCTACCAAGTTAATCTACTATACTCTACCAAGTTAATCTACTATACTCTACCAAGTTAATCTACTATACTCTACCAAATTAATCTACTATACTCTACCACGTGTCATGACGTTGGCCTGTGGGTAGGTTTATGACATTCATAAATACCTCTTTCCCCCTTTTCCTTCTCCCTACTATAACTGATGTGACATAAGGAAACCCCTTGGTTAACATAGAGGTTCTGGGAACATCAGAAGTGGGGGGAAATGAACTATATTCTGGTAATCCGACCAACTGAACATATGCGGTGGTACTTAAGGTATATTATGTCAGTTCGGTTGCCCTCTGACACATTCTCATCAATGATAGAATGACATAAACTCTACTGTGGAAAGTCTAAATGTCAGAGATATCGGATTCACATGGAATTGTTGTTTAATTCAAATGTTTGAATATGACATTATATGTGAAGAGGTGAAATGCAATTTTAGCTTCCAAATGAGAGATCTGGACTTTCACAAGTGTTCCTCTGCTCACAGTGGCCCGCCCCTGTGACGAGGCATGGGTTATAAACTTTTCAGACACACCCCTCTCCCTCCACTATAAAAGCCATTGACAAGAATATAACTTTCTGTTCCGGGCACACCAGGATGACGGTCCGGTGTCAGAATGGTTCAGATAATAACTACAGAATTAAGCCAACATCAGCATGGACTTTGATTGTGAATGGTATGAACTTTGAACTCGTATTCACTACAGAAGTGATATCTCCTAGCCGTTGAGTTAGCAACAGCTAAACGCAGGTTAGGAAGGAATTTTGAGTATCCCGTCTACTACACACAACATTCCTCCAACGTATCCAGTAAGGCACCAGAGACATTCTCCAAAGGACAGAGGACTCGGGTTGGCGACACGGTCCATCTACCACCAACCTACTGAAGCGCAGCTCAGAGTAAATATTTATTGCATTTTCCTTTTCTAAATGGGCGGTAATTTAGAATGCATAAAATACTGTATTTACGATAGCACAGCTCGCCTATGTTCCAGTCTCCCGCTCTTTCACTAGGACTCAGCCCCTTCCCTTTGTGTAACAAGCTGTCATATCTATTCCGCCCGCTAGGGACGTTTTTCTGTATGACGTAATTTGTGATCAAGTTATGATTTAATTGCATATGTGTGATTCTGTGTGATTAGTTAGGTATTTAGTAAATAATTAATTAAACCCAATTTTGTATTGCTGATTCAACTTGTTAGCCAGGATTCTTGCAGATAATCAAGTATTTACAACTTTCAGATGAGACTGAATAAAATGACGATTAATGTGACTGTTATGGATGTAAAATCTTACTAAATCTTTAAGAGTTTATTCGGAAGATAACAGCTCTATAAATATTATTTCGTGGTGTCCCTCTCTAGTTAATTAATATTTACATGATTAGTTCAATCAGGTAATATTAATTACGGAGAAATTATTTTATAGAATAGCATGTCATAGCAATTAATCTGGCATAGTCAAAGACACGACACACGTTAATCTACTGAGTTAATCTACTATACTCTATCGCGTTAATCTACTATACTCTACCAAGTTAATCTACTATACTCTACCAAGTTAATCTACTGAGTTAATCTACTATACTCTACCAAGTTAATCTACTGAGTTAATCTACTATACTCTACCAAATTAATCTACTGAGTTAATCTACTATACTCTATTGCGTTAATCTACTATACTCTACCAAGTTAATCTACTATACTCTACCAAGTTAATCTACTGAGTTAATCTACTATACTCTACCAAGTTAATCTACTGAGTTAATCTACTATACTCTACCAAGTTAATCTACTGAGTTAATCTACTATACTCTACCAAGTTAATCTACTATACTCTACCAAGTTAATCTACTATACTGTACCAAGTTAATCTACTATACTCTACCAAGTTAATCTACTATACTCTACCAAGTTAATCTACTGAGTTAATCTACTATACTCTACCAAGTTAATCTACTATACTCTACCAAGTTAATCTACTGAGTTAATCTACTATACTCTACCAAGTTAATCTACTATACTCTACCAAGTTAATCTACTATACTGTACCAAGTTAATCTACTATACTCTACCAAGTTAATCTACTATACTCTACCAAGTTAATCTACTATACTCTACCAAGTTAATCTACTGAGTTAATCTACTATACTCTACCAAGTTAATCTACTGAGTTAATCTACTATACTCTACCAAGTTAATCTACTGAGTTAATCTACTATACTCTACCAAGTTAATCTACTATACTCTACCAAATTAATCTACTATACTCTACCAAGTTAATCTACTATACTCTACCAAATTAATCTACTATACTCTACCAAGTTAATCTACTGAGTTAATCTACTGAACTCTATCGAGTTAATCTACTGTGTTAATCTACTGAACTATACTGAGTTAATCTACTGAACTATACTGAGTTAATCTACTGAACTCTCCTGCGTTAATAAACAAAAATGTACTTGAAACAGTCATTATTGGTTCAGTTACTTGGTATAAAGCAGGAATTTGCAAACAGACAATCCTGACTTCTGTGCTATGAGTCACGCAATGTATTTTCTTCCTTGGTAATCTCTTGTGAAAGATGACACACGTTCTCTCTGCTCATTTCTCTCTGATTATCTCACACAGTGGAGAGCCAATAAGTGTACCGTGCAAAATATGAGACCGAACCCGTAACAATAACGCCAGCAGAACCGTGTGGCGTTAGCTCCCAGCCTACTCTCTTTTGCATTAGTTTAACATAATGAAACACCCGTAGGCTTGAAACTGGAGCTAATGATCTGGATGTTGGCTTGTACATCCTCAGTGTATAAATGATTTAAATCGAGTACACTTCAATAGATCCTGAGGATTATGCTCTTCGGCTGATGCAGACTAATTGGTCTACTCACAGCAGCGATATGTGGCTGAGATACTTTAAACACAGGACTTGCGTGATTCCGCTGTCGACATGACATGTAAACATTTTCAACGGAATGGCTGTTTATGATGGAGCTAAATGTGTACTGTACAGCCGGGATGTATACTTTACACATTAAGATATCATCATGACATTAAATCACTTCTGTTGCTCATATGCAAAGAAAGTCCCTGGTTTCATGTCTTCATCTAATTACAATCTACTGATATTTGGACATTCATTTTTGAAAATGTATCGTAAAAAAAATAAAATACATATATTGAAGAATTTTTGGGGGGCGCATTAAGTTCATCAGGTTAATGAGAAGTTGCAAATGAAAGTCATACACAAATCTTAACTAATTATCTGATAAGATGAAACGATACCCACATGTTTGATCTAAATAGGAACTTGGTGGATACTGTAGCATGATCACGTGCATCTGGCAGCTATTATGCCATTGTTTTCAATCAAACCTACGTCATCAAAGATGTAGATGACAAACAAAAGCCAGGTGTCTCTACACCTCACACGATACAGTACACAACAGAATAATGAATACTGTATAACTAAGAAGTAGTGTGACATATTCTCCTCACACACATAACTCATCTAGTAGCTGTAGGGTCAATAGCTGACTACATGGACCCTTCATTGAAACAACTCTGAGCCTGACAAAGTGCTTTAGTCTTCAGTCCGATGGTTTAGGGGGATGACCAGTTGTCACGCTCTGACCTTAGAGAACCTTTTTATTTCTCTATTTGGTTAGGTCAGGGTGTGATTTGGGTGGGCAATCTAGTTTCCCTATTTCTTTGTTTGGCCTGGTATGGTTCCCAATCAGAGGCAGCTGTCTATCGTTGTCTCTGATTGGGGATCATACTTAGGCAGCCTTTTTTCCCACCTTAGTTTGTGGGATCTTGATTTTGTTAGTTGCTGTATAGCCTGCAGAACTTTACGTTCGTTTTGTATTTTGTTGGTTTTTGGTGTTCATTTTAAATAAAAGTAAGATGTTCGCCTACCACGCTGCACCTTGGTCTCATTCCAACAACGGATGTAACACCAGTATCTCTGTTGTTCAGGGGTTTTAACAGTATCTCTGTAGTTCAGGGGTTTTAACAGCATATTTGTGTGAGTCATATAGGTGGCAGAAATATATAATAATGATTGCCAAGAGTCATACGTATGTTATTATATTATAGAGCCTCTGTCATGACTTCAGGGTTTAAATAATATAAAAATAATAATTTAGAGGGGGCTTATATTTGTTCTAGTTCACACATGTACAGATGTAGGATCTTAATTTGAGCCAGTTTGCTACAGCAAGAAAATAATCCTCCAGCAACAGGAAATGTGAATTATTACGTGGATTATAATCAATGGACTTTTCTTGTAAGGGTTGGTATATTTTACGTTTGGACAAATCAAGTCAGATTTTTTTTATGTGTAAATTACAAACTTTAGAAGCCTTTTCAAATCTTGATTACACTAGCTTGCATTTCCTGCTGTGCAGGAAAATTTTCATCAACAAAAGAGAGATCAAATTAAGAACCTACATCTGTACAAGTGTGTATTAATACGCACGTGTGAATTGAAAATACATTTTTTTCCACATCCCAACTCCCCCTGAGACACATTTGGAGAGTCGGGGTCACGGCCTGCCGTCCTCCACTTAGCTTACCTTCATCCTCCTCGACTCGATCCTGGACTTGTAACAGAACTCGACCAAGGCCACGAGCATGGCCAGCCCCAGCCCACCAATCAGGATGTAGAACACCCCAGCCACATTGCTGAGGCTCAGGGCGCTGGTCTTGTCCTACAGGCACAGAGACACAGGGTGAGACGCACCGGACCATGCCCAAGAGACACAACACAACACACTAGGATAAAGATAGCCTAATTAACCATTCAACTACTGGTCTCTATAGGATAAAGATGGCGTAATTAACCATTCAACTACTGGTCTCTATAGGATAAAGATAGTGTAATTAACCATTCAACTACTGGCCTCTATAGGATAAAGATAGTGTAATTAACCATTCAACTACTGGTCTCTATAGGATAAAGATAGTGTAATTAACCATTCAACTACTGGTCTCTATAGGATAAAGATAGTGTAATTAACCATTCAACTACTGGCCTCTATAGGATAAAGATAGTGTAATTAACCATTCAACTACTGGTCTCTATAGGATAAAGATAGTGTAATTAACCATTCAACTACTGGTCTCTATAGGATAAAGATAGTGTAATATAACCATTCAACTACTGGTCTCACTACTGTCCTAGTGAACTTACACGGCACATACCGGTAAGTGTACCTTCAAGATAAATCAACAGGTTATTGTTTATCTCCTAGAGAGGTGCTGCCAAATCTTTCTAAGTTAACTGACCACTATCAACAACATACTTGATGCAGTACATATCTAAGACTGACAGAAACATGCAGAGTCATGCACATGTAACAGGCTTGGGGTGAACATATCTTTAGAAGTAGCTGACTAATGTGTATTTTATACCAGACATAATGTCCAGTCATTCAAAATCAAATATGCATTAAAACACTTACATTCATTTCATTCTATATCGCCTCGCTGGTTTTTGATCATTTACTAAACCACGAAGTCCCATGAGATGAGAATCTCTTTTTCAAGGGAGAGCGTTTCACACTATCAGAATGATATGTAGTTTGTGTTGTGTATTTTAAAACATTACAAGACTGAATTTTCATAGAGTGGAACCATGCAAGAGGGAAAGGTCAACTTTTATTTTTATAGGTTTACGTCATAGGTAGGGGTATCTTTATAAAATATAATTTGATCTTTAAGTAAATGCACCAGGGAGGGCAATTGATTCGACAAGCCGTGGTTGCCGTGACATCACAAAAGGGGTTGCGCACATCTGTGACATGCGTGGTCTGGGTTTGGTGGCAGATTGGCCGTGTCTTGGGTCTCAACCAATAGCATGCACACTGTCTAAAGACAGAGACAAGGAAAACAGCACTAAAGGAGAGGAGATCCCAGTTCTGGAGGAGGTCTTGTATAAAGGGCCTTTCTCTCCACGCTGTCATTTACCCGTGTCTCTTCATTTGACTTGGAAAGTTAAAATCACAAATAAATCTAACTTCTATTCATTCAGAAAACTGTGAATACTTGGCCTGTAGATGTCTGTAGAATATCCCAGACACAGGAAAAGAAAAGGTATTAGCACTGACAGTAACTGTGTTATTCCTACACTATACAGTTTCAATTGTTATCCTTGTAATTGGTTCATCATCATTAGCTACACACATTTTGTAGAATAGAATACAACCCGAGGTCTACTTTTTGGTTTAGACGAAACAAGCATTTACCAAGATCTAATTACGGGCCACTGACTCATCCATAGCATGTGAGGACACAGCAATTATCACTAATCACTAAAGGTGTCTAGAGTTCCAGGGCTGACATGAATCACAGTTATAAGGACACCAGTTTGTGTAAATGGCAGATTGGAGAGAAAGACAAAGAGTGCTAGGGAGGGGGACGAGGGACCTTACAGAAGTGCTAATACTCAATCTTGGTGTTAAGTATAGGACCAACACATGGACTGACCTTTCTTCCGGAGTCCTTGCTTCCACACTCTCCCTTATCGTACCACCATTTGTTTTTCAGTTTGTCTAAGATGGCTTGCTCATTGAGTTTCAACACCGCTAGGTTTACGGGGATTCTTCAACCAGGAAATGACATAAATAACATCACCCATGTTATCTTATGTTATTCAGTACATAGTAAACAGACACCCATTATTATGTCTAGATATGTTCTACGTACATGTCTAGACAGATAAAAAATAAAATAAAATACACAATCACAACTTGAAACTGTCACTGCCAAAGTGATATGCATTAATACTCCATCTAGCTTTGTGTCCTTTTTCCCTATTGCAAGATGTGTATTACTATATCACTTTGGGTAACCGGCAAAATGTAAACACTCGGATATGCAAACCTGTCAATTATTGTTGCTTTAACAAGACAGTACTTGAGAAAACCTACACAAAAACTGTGCTCTTTTTTTTGGGGGGGGGGGGGGGATTGCTAATGCAGCTAATTTGAAAGTAAACGGCACGTTTTTGAAGAATTCATCATACAATATAGTTGTGATCTTACACAAACTAACGTCAACAAGGACGAAGGGGGATTTGTGGTATTGCAGCCGGTGTGTTTTTTTTTAAGGTACGTTGCCGGTTACCCCCCATCGTCGTGGTTACCCGCTAGGTTTCTCATACTGGGGCTGACCTTGGAATCACCTCCCCCGCTGCCGCACTCGCCCTTGTCGTACCACCATTTGTTTTTCAATTTGTCCAACAGGCCCTGCTCGTTCAGTTTTAACACTGCCAAGTTTACTGGGTTTCTTGAAATGATAATAGAATAATACTGGTCAGCATTTATGGAGATGTGATACGGTGTGGCAGAGGTAGTTCAGAAATAAAGTCTAAATAGCAAAAAGGAGGTACTGTTATCAGATTAATGAAACATTAATAAAAAATAAGGCTACTAATAATGTGCCTGCCACTGTAAGATTAAAAAATAAACATTTTTTCTAGTTCTGTATATAAAATAATACTATATGGCTAAACCATGACAGATTTTACCAAGCAAGACAAAGATTCTAGGTAGGAGAACTATATAAATATCAGAAAATGTCTTGGATTGGTTGCATGGGTATGTATTTCAGTTAAAAACTAGAATAAGTAGCTCATTGGATAAGGAAAAGGCATAAACAGCCAACTTGTCGATTCAATATTCAGTTTTCGTCAGATATCGTCATTCATTGTGTTATTTTTTGTGGTCAGGGAGCACTATCCAAGGCATTACTGATATTGGGCATTGTGCTCCATTCTCTTCACCCTTTGCTGTTGCTGGTCCACTATGGACAACCCTCTCATAACTAACATGGTAGAAGGTGCTGCTGTACAGTAGACTAATGGAAACATTATGTCAGCATGAACCTCAGCAAGCTAGAGTCTTTCTCAGCAAAACCCCGGAATTCTTTCTCTATTCAGAGAGAAAGAAAGAGTTCCGTCTGCCTAATGGATGAGTCAAATAAATCCACATCCTCTATTAGGATTTTAGTAGCATTTTTGTCTTTGAGAGCGGCAGTTTTCTTGTGATGCGACTGACAAAATAAAGTGATGTGACGATGATGTTGAGGAAAACATGTCAGGGATAAAACAGAAAGGAAGAAGATTATTTTTGTTGTTGTCAACAGGTAAAGAAGGCAAGACAAGGGTGAGATGTAATGGTATGCCACATTAGATACATAGCAACGAAGGACTCTTAGTCCATTTCTGTTTCATAAATATTATGGAGAACGGATCACAGTTTATAACTTTATGATAGCGGATAAGGGTATTGTCTGAATATGACGTAGCAACACATTTAGAGCTGATGGTTAAGAGATTTTTTTTCTCCAAATCATCAAAACCTTAAAGCTCATATAGAATAGTATGTATCTGATGTGGCAAAGTTGTTACAGTTCACACAGCAGTCATTTCAACATCATTTTCTACATTCAACATACACAAACTCTCATTAAAGTGCAAATATAGGCTAGTACACTGTGGCATGGGGATCACTGTTTGGTTTAAACATGTTTTAGATGGTTATTTTTCAAGAGCTCATTTTTAGCTCAACTTTAGAGAATGTACCGTAGAATAGGAAAATATCAATCGTATACACATAAATCCATAAAAACACCATTTCACAGAATTAGCTCAAGATTTTTGGAATGTTCGTAATTTGAACCCACAGCCACAGGGTGAAACTACAATTAGTCTCAGAGCATGTATGAGTCCGTCAAAGCCCAGTCTGAACCAGCCATCACACTTGATATTGAGTGGTACCTAGAAAGCCTTTGCGAAACACCACTCTTTCTGTCACCTTGATAAAGATATTGGTAGACTAAAAATCAAAAGGTAAACAACACGAGTGATCGATCAAAAAGGCTTGCTAGGTGCGATTGATAAAGCCTATGTGCTTTGTGAATGGGGCCTGCATCCCATTAAGATGGGCCTGTTAATATGGAGACAATAAAATCTGATTGAACACAGATGCATTAAAAGTGGTGAAACAGATGACATCCTAAACGTAAACAGCAGAATCTTGCACAAAAAGTTTTAACTGGTTGCCTTCACCCTGAAATAACTTGTAAAATACTGGATCATAATTGGTTTTTGGTACTAAAATAAAATGGTAATTAAATCACAGGAGACGTACAGAAAAGGTAATAACTAAAACCTAGGATACTAATTCAAGCGCTATTTCTTGGGAAAATGACGTTTTGATATTTACTACCAAAGTGCACATCTCTAGAAGTTCTGAGATAAAAGAAAAGCTGCAGGTAATAACATCAGGGTGCAATTTAAAGTTAATTTAATTAAATAGCTTTCATTTACTATCTATCAAGACTGAATTTACATTTTCGTAACAGTTATTACCCCCAGTTTTACTTAGTTATTCCAAGGAGCAAGACATTACAAAATGGTATTATAACCAGTGTCTGTCTGAAGAAAGTAAGTGTCTGAATAGTCATGCTTCCACTTTATGGACTGAGTTGAGACAGTGGGGCGGGAGGGGGGGACATGGACTGAGTTGAGACAGTGGGGCGGGAGGGGGGGACATGGACTGAGTTGAGACAGTGGGGCGGGAGGGGGGGACATGGACTGAGTTGAGACAGTGGGGCGGGAGGGGGGGACATGGACTGAGTTGAGACAGTGGGGGGGGGGGGGGGGGACATGGACTGAGTTGAGACAGTGGACTGAGTTGAGACAGTGGACTGAGTTGAGACAGTGGACTGAGTTGAGACAGTGGACTGAGTTGAGACAGTGGGGCGGGAGGGGGGGACATGGACTGAGTTGAGACAGTGGGGGGGGGGGGGGGGGGACATGGACTGAGTTGAGACAGTGGACTGAGTTGAGACAGTGGACTGAGTTGAGACAGTGGACTGAGTTGAGACAGTGGACTGAGTTGAGACAGTGGACTGAGTTGAGACAGTGGACTGAGTTGAGACAGTGGGGGGGGAAGGGGGGACATGGACTGAGTTGAGACAGTGGACTGAGTTGAGACAGTGGGGGGGAGGGGGGGACATGGACTGAGTTGAGACAGTGGGGGGGGGGGGAGACATGGACTGAGTTGAGACAGTGGGGCGGGAGGGGGGGACATGGACTGAGTTGAGACAGTGGGGCGGGAGGGGTTGACATGGACTGAGTTGAGACAGTGGGGGGGGACATGGACTGAGTTGAGACAGTGGGGCGGGAGGGGGGGACATGACATGGACTGAGTTGAGACAGTGGGGGGGCATGGACTGAGTTGAGACAGTGGGGCGGGAGGGGGGGACATGGACTGAGTTGAGACAGTGGGGGGGGGGGGGGGCATGGACTGAGTTGAGACAGTGGGGCGGGAGGGGGGACATGGACTGAGTTGAGACAGTGGGGGGGGGGCATGGACTGAGTTGAGACATTGGGGCGGGAGGGGGGGACATGGACTGAGTTGAGACAGTGGACTGAGTTGAGACAGTGGGGCGGGAGGGGGTGACATGGACTGAGTTGAGACAGTGGGGCGGGAGGGGGGGACATGGACTGAGTTGAGACAGTGGGGTGGGAGGGGGGGACATGGACTGAGTTGAGACAGTGGGGCGGGAGGGGGGGACATGGACTGAGTTGAGACAGTGGGGCGGGAGGGGGGGACATGGACTGAGTTGAGACAGTGGACTGAGTTGAGACAGTGGGGGGGGGCATGGACTGAATTGAGACAGTGGACTGAGTTGAGACAGTGGGGGGGAGGGGGGGGGGCATGGACTGAGTTGAGACAGTGGGGGGGGGGCACACGTTCTAGACGTCTGATGAGAGTGGTTACAAATCAGAAGTAGAGAATAGTTGAATGAGACTTTATCTCACTATATCATTACATTAACTAGCGTTATCACTGAAACAGACTAAAATGTGCATCATTTGCCCAAAGATTGTAAATTGATATATAACATCAAGCTTCATTTATTAAAGAAATAGTCTCTTCACTAATTATTATTTACTTTACATAAGTGGGATAATTTGCAAGTGTAACCTCACTCACCTCAAGGGTGCATTTGGCATTCACATGTAAAACATAACATGTGTGGCGGATCGTCACGGTGACGTGACCAGCCTACACACTGTAATACCTTAGTGCTGACCCCTTGGGCGTGGCCACTCCGTAACCCTTGGAGTCCAGGTTCCCCCCGACCTTCATGGTGTCACAGGGTTTTCTCTGCTCGATGTACTCGTTCATGGTGGACTCCAGCAGGTAGGCGTACCTCCCTTTGGACTTCCTGACCCGGACCACGCCTTCGTCTGTGGTCTTCACGAACACTGACGGGTCAGCAGACTTCATGTACGACCACATCTTCTCAAATACGGCTATTTTCGATCTCTAAGGTGCAAAAAAACAATAATGGGTAAAATACTGTATATAGATGCTCTATGAGAAATGTAACCGCCTCGTCAAAAACTACTTGGAGCCACTTCATGACAGTTGATGCTTTTCCAGAGTGATGACATCTAGAGCTTCAGCTTTACCCTGAAGAACTCTTTGGTGGAGCCTCCGTCTAGAGTACCATAGGCGATCTCTGTCTGCTTGGCCAGGTCCTCAGCACTCTCTATGGGCGACACCATCCTCTCCACGGTGAGGAAGGCAGCCAGGTTGGCCGTGTAGGAGGAGATGATGATGAGGGTGAAGAACCACCACACTCCCCCTACAATGCGACCAGAGAGGGACCTAGAGAGAAGAGAGAGAGAGAGGAGTCTCTAGCAATCCAAAACATTGCCATCTCAGATAGAAGCAAAGGAAAGTGGACGTGTTGAGTGAGGGAAGTGATAAAGCAATGCTTCAAGAGTAACACTAATCGTTTCTTGGCACACAATGATACATTGCTTTCTGTTGACACTATACAGATAATCACTCAATCACTTGGATAATCACTCAGTTTCACACAATGCCACAGGTATAGAGACATGTGTATTAATTGCTTTTCCTTGTTTGATTGAGTGTGAGTGTTGTACTTTTTTTTTTTTTTTTTACAAAATAAGCTCTATCTGTTCACACAAACATACACTATATGTGAAAAAATAAGCCTCCCCAAAAATATTTGCGATCAAATCATTGCGATAATTGTACCTTCAAAAAGACCTGTCCCCATTCCTGGCCTAAATCTATGCTCTGCTACAAATGTATTCTGAACTACAGCAGAGACAGCTGCTGCAGCACGTCTGCTCCGAAGATCACAGCGGCGCTACAAAACAGAGATCACATTTATGAAAACAGAAACGCACATTGTTGGATTGTCCTTTGTAGGCTGCACCCACCCAATTAGTATGCATTGTATGAAACAATCCTCTCAATTTCAGTCTGAGCAGGCGTAAAAAAAAACAAACATGAAAGTTGTGTGGGCTGACGGGGAAAGACGGATAGATCTGTAGAAAATGGCGTTCAGCGTTGTAGGATCTCTTGAGTGTCAATGTAGATTTCTCAAAGACGACACTCCTCTTTTGGAAGCAGCAAAGCACTAACTAAAGCAGAGAAATTGTGTGAAAAAAAATTGCTGTAAAAATAGCAAATTGTTGTTTTGTGTTGTTTTATGCAAAACAGAGGATAAGCTCCAGTATTTGGATTTGCCCAGCAAATTCAGGGAGAAGGACATCCTCACCCACAGACCTGTTTCCAAATTCAGAAACCGTTCCTCTTGGAAGATTCCCTGAACAAAACCTCCTTTTATTTCCCTGAATCCCTTGTACACAATGCAGCTCACACACTAAAAGAGAATTTAAAAGCAGCGAGAACAGAGTGAGCCTAAGACTAGGGGTTAGAGGGTAGCATGTGAGAACGGGCCATTGGAAACTCCAGCAAAAAGGAAAGCACAAACAATAAGCCCTTCAAAATTCAATTCATGACAGCTTGCAGGCACAGAGATCTTTTGAAGCCTCGGCACTAGCCAGCCAACAATCTGATCTCCAGAGAAACAGCCTGCCAATAGTTTTTAGCCACCAAGAACTGGACAGGGGAATTTCTAGGTCCAGCCCACCACAACGAGACGGGATAAAAAAGTACAGTTACACCTCCAGCATATTAGCAGCAGGGAACGATTCTAAAATAGGCATTCATTTATTTCAATGCAAACTAACTGGTAAACAGGGTTGACACTAATGTGGATAGTTATAACACTACTTTAAATTACAAATAAGAGGTAATGAGGTAACCATGCACATCACCACAATACATTTTAAAATGACAAATCATTTCCCAAGTGCGTGCTAGAGCAAACACATAAAAACACACACACACCACACACACACACACACACACACACACACACACACACACACACACACACACACACACACACACACACACACACACACACACACACACACACACGCACACAATACTCCGTCATGGTGAACTGTCCTCTCCAAATATTTGAGCTCATCAGCGGGAGGCAGGGTTATGTCCGTAGGTCTGTCAGCCAAGTCTGGGGCGGGTAACGAGTCTCCAGAGACGATGCTGAAGTCTAAAACTTGCATTCTGTCAGTCTGTTCTGTTTGAACAGAACACTGCAACTGCAGCAACACAGTTCATATGTGACGCCGATCTCTATTTTTGACAGAACCGCTGTTAAACACTGTTAAGCATGTCATAACACTGAGGGTTTCTGGGTCACCTCTGTACAGGGAAAGGGCTGTGAGGCCCGCAGGGTTGGGTTTGTGTGAGTGTCTGTTTGTGTCCGTGTGTGTGTGTGTGTACTGTATGTACTGTTAAAGGAGTAGAATGTATGAGAGTGTGTAAATGTTTTAGCTATGGGATGGCTGGGCGTTGTGTTTGGGGTGTGTGTGTGTGTGTTTAACAATAGAATTGAAGTGACAGACTCTGCCTGGGGCAGGAAGAGGAGCGTTCGGGGCGTCTGGTCACACTAAGAGAGAGCTCTGACCCGTACACCACCACGTCTCACTGCAGACACACAGGCAAAGGGGACTGGTCCGGGTTATACACTGACCCTTCCCCACTGTGTGCACACATACGTACTGTACATATGAACACACTTATACCTTTCTCTCCTTAAATTGATACAATATATAAACAAAAGTATATGGACACCCGTTCAAATTAGTGGATTCGGCTATTTCAAACACATCCGTTGCTGACTGGTGCATAAAACGGAGGACACAGCCATTCAACCTCCATAAACAAACATTGGCAGTAGAATTACTTTCAACGTGGCACTGTCATAGGATGCCAGCTTTCCAACAAGTCATTTCATCAAATATCTGCCCTGCTAGAGGTGCCCCGGTCAACTGTAAGTGCTGTTATTGTGACGTGGAAACATCCAGGAGCAACAAAGGCTCAGCCGCGAAGTGGTAGACCACACAAGATCACAGAACGGGACCGCCGAGCTGTAGATCGCGTAGCACGTAAAAAATAAAACGTCTGTCGTCAGTTGCAACACTCACTAACGAGTTTAAAACTGCCTCTGGAAGCAATTTCAGCACAATAACTATTAGTCGGGAGCTTTATGAAATGTATTTCCATGGCCGAGCTGCCGCACACAAGCCCAAGATCACCGCGTGCAATGCCAAGCGTCGGCTGGAGTGGTGTAAAGCTCGTTGCCCTTGGACTCTGGAGCAGTGGAAACGCATTCTCTGGAGTGATCAATCATGCTTCACCATCTAGCGGTCTGATGAATGAATCGGGGTTTGGCGGATTGCCAGGAATGCATAGTGCCAGCTGTAAAGTTTGGTGGAGGAGGAATAATGGTACGGGGCTGTTTTTCATGGTTCGGGCTAGGCCCCTTAGTTCCAGTGAAATCTTAACGCTACAGCATACAATGACATTCTAGACGATTCTGTGCTTCCAACTTTGCGGCAACAGTTTGGGAAAGGCCCTTTCCTGTTTCAGCAGGACAATTCCCCCATGCACAAAGCAAGGTTCATACAGAAATGGTTTGTCGAGAACTTGACTGGCCTGCACAGAGCCCTGACCTCAACCCCGCCAAACACCTTGGGGATGAATTGGAATGCCGACTGCGAGCCAGGCCTAATCGCCCAACATCAGTGCACGACCTCACTAATGCTCTTGTGGTTGAATGGAAGCAAGTCCCCGCAGCAATGTTCCAACATCTAGTGGAAAGCCTTCCCAGAAGAATGGAGGCTGTTACAGCAGCAAAGGGGGAACTAACTCCATATTAATGCCCGTGATTTTGGAACGAGATGTTTGACAAGCAGGGGTCCACATACCTATTGTTCGTGTAGTGTATCTCCCTGGCTAATTATTTAAAACTAATCTTAACCCTTTCATAACTCATCTATCTCCAGAAACCTCTGTATGACATACGTAAGTATGAGATATTGTGTCCATAAAATGACTTTAATGAGCTGTGAAAAGTTACAATAACATTAGAGGTGCAGCACACATTCCTCCAGCGGTGAAAGTGGAGAGTATGAGGCTGAGAGTGAGATCCCCCTCAGGGCAAAAACGCAGTAGCAAACACACATCCAAGCAGACAGGAGCGTCTATCTTCCCTGAGCAGAGTCTAGCAGTACCAGGGAGGCATCAGTCTGCTGTACAGCAGGAGTGGTATGGAGGGAGGAATGGAGGGAGGGATGGAGGGAGGTATGGAAGGAGGTATGGAGGGAGGGATGGAGAGAGGTATGGAGAGGATGGAGGGAAGTATGGAGAGGATGGAGGGAAGTATGGAGGAAGGTATGGAGGGAGGTATAGAGGCATGGAGGGAGGTATGGAGGTATGGAGGGAGGTATAGAGGGAGGTACGGAGGGATTGAGGGATGGAGGGAGGTATGGATGTATGGAGGGAGGAAGGTATAGAGGGAGGCATGGAGGTATGGAAGGAAGGAGGGAGGGAGGCATGGAGGGAGGCATGGAGGGAGGCATGGATGGAGGTATGGAGGCATGGAGGGAGGTATGGAGGGAGTCATGGAGGTAGTCATGGAGGGAGGTATGGAGGGAGGCATGGAGGTATAGAGGGAGGTATGGAGGGATGGAAGGAAGGAGGGAGGGAGGCATGGAGGGAGGCATGGAGGGAGGCATGGATGGAGGTATGGAGGCATGGAGGGAGGTATGGAGGGAGTCATGGAGGTAGTCATGGAGGGAGGTATGGAGGGAGGCATGGAGGGAGGTATGGATGGAGGTATGGAGGCATGGAGGGAGGTATGGAGGGAGTCATGGAGGGAGTCATGGAGGGAGTCATGGAGGTAGTCATGGAGGGAGGTATGGAGGGAGGCATGGAGGGATGGAGGGAGGTATGGAGGGAGGTATGGAGGGAGGCATGGAGGGATGGAAGGAAGGAGGGAGGGAGGCATGGAGGGAGGCATGGAGGGAGGCATGGAGGGGGGTATGGAGGGGGGTATGGATGGAGGTATGGAGGCATGGAGGGAGGTATGGAGGGAGTCATGGAGGTAGTCATGGAGGGAGGTATGGAGGGAGGTATGGAGGGAGGCATGGAGGGAGGTATGGAGGGAGGTATGGAGGGAGGCATGGAGGGAGGTATGGAGGGAGGTATGGAGGGAGGCATGGAGGTAGGTATGGAAGGATTGGCATGGAGGGAGGCATGGAGGGAGGCATGGAGGGAGTCATGGAGGGAGGCATGGAGGGAGGCATGGAGGGAGTCATGGAGGGAGTCATGGAGGGAGTCATGGAGGGAGTCACGGAGGGAGTCATGGAGGGAGGTATAGAGGGAGGTATGGAGGGAGTCATGGAGGGAGTCATGGAGGGAGGTATGGAGGGAGGCATGGAGGGAGGCATGGAGGGAGTCATGGAGGGAGGTATGGAGGGAGGCATGGAGGGAGTCACGGAGGGAGGTATAGAGGGAGGTATGGAGGGAGTCATGGAGGGAGTCATGGAGGGAGTCATGGAGGGAGGTATGGAGGGAGTCACGGAGGGAGTCATGGAGGGAGGTATAGAGGGAGGTATGGAGGGAGTCATGGAGGGAGGTATGGAGGGAGGCATGGAGGGAGGCATGGAGGGAGTCATGGAGGGAGGTATGGAGGGAGGCATGGAGGGAGGCATGGAGGGAGGTGTGGAGGTATGGAGGGAGGCATGGAGGGAGGCATGGAGGGAGGTATGGAGGGAGTCATGGAGGGAGGTGTGGAGGTATGGAGGGAGTCATGGAGGGAGGTATGGAGCGATTGGAGGGAGGGAGGTATGGAGGGAGGCATGGAGGGAGGCATGGAGGGAGGTGTGGAGGTATGGAGGGAGGCATGGAGGGAGGCATGGAGGGAGGTATGGAGGGAGTCATGGAGGGAGGTGTGGAGGTATGGAGGGAGTCATGGACGGAGGTATGGAGCGATTGGAGGGAGGGAGGTATGGAGCGATTGGAGGGAGGGAGGTATGGAGCGATTGGAGGGAGGCGGTATTGACTGCCTTGATCTTGCCAGCCATTAGTAAAACGCTATTTCATATTTGATTATCTCTGTGATTGGGAAATAATCCCATCGGCTTTGCACAGTGGAGAACAAAAAGGTTAAAGAGATACTTTGGTATTTTGGCAACGAGTCTCTTTATCTACTTCCCCAGAGTGTGATGATCTCGTGGACACCATGTTTATGTTTCTGGGTGCAGTTTGAAGAAAGTTACTAACAGCTGCATGTCTGTGAGGCTAATCATGTCTAATAACAAGAAGATAATGACATATAATCTGTAATAAGTGTGCACTTAAAATGGCACACAGACATTTACCTCAGAATTTAAACTGGGCGTCTAGTGGCTTCTGTGAGTTGCTACATGACGAGCCCTTCTCTGAGTGGCAGTGGTGACATTTACAGAGATCAGACACATGCTATCATTAATAAATAGCTGGGGTCTGCCCACAAAGCTGCTCCTTCCATCTCCCATTGCTCTTGTTCTTCAAAGTTATGTTTCGATCTGGTTGTTTGGAGATGATCATCAACATGGCAGGCCTCCCAGTTCCTGAATCCTCTGACAAATAGCATCCTGCCAAACGCAGCTGGCCGGCCATTTCTTTAAACAGTTCTTTCCTCAGAGCTGCTATCGATATATGACATTTGAGCTGTTTTACTGCAGGTCAGCTCACTGAACACACCAGTGTGAGAAGCAACTTGACCTTTCTATTCATATTGACCTTCAGGTGACCTTTCATAGTGTAACGGCTTTCTTCCTGGAACTATGGTCAGGACGTGACACATAGTGCCACCTATCCACCTAGTGTCACCTATCTGCTCCAAATTAGACTCCCTCAGAGATGCAGTGCCCTCACCGCACACGCTTTCACAGTGCTGAAGAAGCTACCTGAATATACTGTAGATTCTCGCAATACTGAAGAAGGCACATGACTAAACACTTCGTGGCCAGTTTATTAGGTACACCCCCCCCCCCCCCCCCCCCCCCCCCCCCCCGTTCACGAAAATGGTTTGCTCCTACAAACAGTGAGTCACGTAGCTGTGGCTTGCCATATAAATCGGGCAGACAGGCATCGAGGCATTCAGTTACTGTTTGATTAAATGTTAGAATGGGCAAAACCAGTAGCCTAATCGACTTTGAGGGTGGTATGATCGTCGGTGTCAGGCCGCGCCGGTTCCAGTATCTCAATGGTACAGATTGGTGGAGGTGGTGTAATGGTGTGAGGAATGTTTTCCTGGCACATGTTAGGTCCCTTGATGCCAATTGAGCAACGTTTCCATGCCCCGAAGAATGCAGGCTGTTCTGGAGGCAAAGGGGAGGTCCGACCCAGTACTAGATTGGTGTACTTAATAAAGTGAATGTAGATTCTCACAAGACTCTTCAAAATAGAGTGGAGAGGTGTTCTTATAAAAGCCATCCTGTGTATCAAATCAAATCAAATGTATTTATAAAGCCCTTCTCACATCAGCTGATATATCAAAGTGCTGTACAGAAATCCAGCCTAAAACCCCAAACAGCAAGCAATGCAGGTGTAGAAGCACGGTGGCTAGGAGGCTAGGTGTAGGCTACAAGTATTACCTAGTGTGATGCATGACTGATTAAGAGAGTCACTATGTGTTTGAGACATGAATGTAACTCATCTGTGCTCTGGCCTCATGGGTAAAAAGGTCCTTATCCCACTGAGTTTCTCCATTACTGTATAACGCCATGAGGTAGCAGGGAGGTGAATCACCACTATTTGTCAGGTCTCCCCTCCTCTATTTGTCAGGTCTCCCCTCCTCTGACAGCCTGGGAGATGAAGTCAAATCACCAGCCCGCCAAGAGGCTTAGACCATGAAACCCAAATGATTCACACAGGAGAGAGAGCGCGAAAGAGAGAGAAAGAGAGAGAGAGAGAGAGAGACCGAGAAAGAGAGAAATAGAGAGACACCGAGAAAGAGAGAAAGAGAGACACCGAGAAAGAGAGAGAGAGAGAGAGAGAGAGAGAGAGCGAGAGAGCGAGAGAGCGAGAGAAAGTGAGAGAGAGAGAAAGAGAATGAGAGAGAGAGAGAGAGACTGCTCCCTAGTCAACTGAGGAGAGGGGAAACTGATGTGTTAAAACAGAAAGCTGCAGAGAAGACAAGCGAAGAGAAGATATAAGATCAAAGTCTTTGTAATGATTTCATTTGGAGGAATCAACAATCTGCAGTTCACGACTCTGCCTCGTTGGTCAGTATAGGGAGACAGAGAAATGGGGAGGAAAATAAGCTTTTACTGCACAAACTAAGACAAAGTAAGACTTGGATTGTCCTTGGAACGGCCAGCGCTAAAGAGTTCTTCTCCTGAAGCTTAAAAATTTTGGCTGGGTTAAATTGGATGCATCTATGACCGAGAAAACAACATCTGTCACAGGCAGCTTTCTGCAAATGTAATCTAATTTGGGCCCATTAAGCAGCTTTCTGCAAATGTAATGTAATTTGAACTCATTAGTTCCCTCAAAGCAGAAGGATACTCATGTCCACCTAAATGTCAGGCAGTGACTGAGGAGCCAGCAATTAGAGCAAGCCAAGCACCCAGCCGCCTTACTTTATAATGAGGAGGAGGAGGAGGAGGAGGAGGAGGAGGAGGAGGAGGAGGAGGAGGAGGAGGAGGAGGAGGAGGAGGAGGCAGTGGGAATGGAGGAATGTCACCAGATTGACCTGAACTAATGATCTGGTAATGAATCCCCACATGACTTTATGAAGGAATAAATTGATAATATAATAATATACAATAATAATAATCATAATATATATAATATACACCGTACAGTATGGTTAGCTGGAAACAAAGGGGCAGGCGTGGGGCAGGCTAGGTAGGCAGGCAGGAGGGCCGCAGGACACAGTACAGTATGGTTAGCTGGAAACAAAGGGGCAGGCATGGGTCAGGCAGGCAGAGAGGGGCGCAGGACACAGTACAGTATGGTTAGCTGGAAACAAAGGGGCAGGCGTGGGTCAGGCTAGGCAGGCAGGCAGAGAGGGGCGCAGGACACAGTACAGTATGGTTAGCTGGAAACAAAGGGGCAGGCATGGGTCAGGCTAGGCAGGCAGGCAGAGAGGGGCGCAGGACACAGTACAGTATGGTTAGCTGGAAACAAAGGGGCAGGCGTGGGTCAGGCTAGGCAGGCAGGCAGGCAGAGAGGGGCGCAGGACACAGTACAGTATGGTTAGCTGGAAACAAAGGGGCAGGCATGGGTCAGGCTAGGCAGGCAGGCAGAGAGGGGCGCAGGACAAAGTACAGTATGGTTAGCTGGAAACAAAGGGGCAGGCGTGGGTCAGGCTAGGCAGGCAGGCAGGCAGGGAGGGGCGCAGGACACAGTACAGTATGGTTAGCTGGAAACAAAGGGGCAGGCGTGGGTCAGGCTAGGCAGGCAGGCAGGGAGGGGCGCAGGACAGTATGGTTAGCTGGAAACAAAGGGGCAGGCGTGGGTCAGGCTAGGCAGGCAGGCAGGGAGGGGCGCAGGACACAGTACAGTATGGTTAGCTGGAAACAAAGGGGCAGGCGTGGGTCAGGCTAGGCAGGCAGGCAGGGAGGGGCGCAGGACACAGTACAGTATGGTTAGCTGGAAACAAAGGGGCAGGCGTGGGTCAGGCTAGGCAGGCAGGCAGGGAGGGGCGCAGGACACAGTACAGTATGGTTAGCTGGAAACAAAGGGGCAGGCATGGGTCAGGTTAGGCAGGCAGGCAGGGAGGGGCGCAGGACACAGTACAGTATGGTTAGCTGGAAACAAAGGGGCAAGGCATTGTGATAATGATAATGGTAGTCCTGCCATGTGGCAAGGGAGCAGTGAATAAGGCCACACATAGATCTGCAGTAGATACCACCAAAGCAGTTGCAATCCAATATTTATGAAAATATATTTTCTTTCAACGAGATCCAGGAGGCACAATGTAAAGTTATCCATCCGAAAGGGTTCTTTTCACGTTAACTCACTGGAAGGAAGGAATCCTGTAAGAACTGTAACTGAATCTGAATCAATCTAATTTCTCCAATTCTTCTTTTGAATTGGACTTGCCTATTCACCAAGAATCAACATGAAAAATACACCCTCTTTTGTGTGCCAAAAATACCCCTATCTTAGGGAATATCTTTGTCTCTCTTCTCTGAGAAGCTTCTGCTGATGTCCACGTCTGACCTGATAAGAGCACAACTGCACACACCTCCAACAGCAGCCTGGACTGGACCCTGGGGCTTGGCTTGGGCCTAGGGAACCCCTGACTAGGGTCTGGCCTGGACCCCATGACTGCTGTCTTGGGTTGTGATAAGAACACAGGCTCCTGAAGGCCCAGTACAGTAATACTGTCAGTCAGTCTGTCACTCTGCTCTTGTTCTGTTCTGATATTTTCTGATCTGTTCTGTTCTGGTCTGTTCTGTTCTGGTCTGTTCTGTTCTGGTCTGATCTGTTCTGATCTGTTCTGTTCTGGTCTGTTCTGTTCTGATCTGTTCTGTTCTGGTCTGTTCTGTTCTGGTCTGTGCTGTTCTGATCTGTTCTGTCCTGTTCTGGTCTGTTCTGATCTGTGCTGTTCTGATCTGTTCTGTCCTGTTCTGATCTGTTCTGATCTGTTCTAATCTGTTCTGATCTGTTCTAATCTGTTCTGATCTGTTCTGTTCTAATCTGTTCTGATCTGGTCTAATCTGTTCTGATCTGTTCTGGTCTGTTCTGTTCTTTTCTGCTGTTCTGTTCTGGTCTGATCTGTTCTGTTCTGATCTGTTCTGTTCTTTTCTGCTGTTCTGTTCTGATCTGTTCTGTTCTGGTCTGTTCTGTTCTTTTCTGCTGTTCTGTTCTGATCTGTTCTGTTCTGATCTGTTCTGTTCTGATCTGTTCTGGTCTGTTCTGTTCTTTTCTGCTGTTCTGTTCTGTTCTGTTCTGTTCTGGTCTGATTTGTTCTGATCTGTTCTGTTCTGTTCTGTGCTGTTCTGTTCTGTCCTGTTCTGTTCTGGTCTGTTCTGTTCTGATATGTTCTGATGTCTTCTGATCTGATCTGATCTGTTCTGCAGGATGCCTCTGTATCCTTTCTGCTGATGACTCATCTTCCATGTCTTCACTGTGGGGAGACTATTATAGTGTGAAAGGATGTTGTTCGTGGAAACACTACAGGTAACAGTGGGGGTCAAAAAAACGTTTGCCTACCTTGGCGAGATGTCACAGCCCTGCTGCATGAAGGCACCCAGCGAGAACCACAAGCTGTTGAATATCCCAAACTCATTGGTGTGCCCCTCACTCTGGCTCTGTCCTTGGCCCTGGTTTTGGCCCGGTTGGGACTGGGACTGGCCCTGTCCTTGGCCCTGGTTTTGGCCCGGTTGGGACTGGGACTGTCCTGGCTCTCTCCTGGGACTGGACGACTGCTGTCTCTGCTGCTGCTCGTGGCCCTCCTCTCCCTCTGAGTCGTCCCCCTGCCACTCGTACGGGCTGAAGCGGCTGACCAGGAAGAGAACCACGCTCACACCGATGTAGGCAAACACGATGCACATCCAGATCTCGTAGGCCAGTGGGTCGAGGAAGGAGAAGACTCCAGGTTTTGACTTGGTGGGCTTCTTGATCATGATGGAGATGCCCAGGGACATGAAGGGCTTGGAGAAATCGATCACCTCCTCTCTCACCAGGGTGATGGTCAACGGCGCTACTGCTACATCTGCTTTCTAGGAGTCAAGGAGAGAATTACGTGTTCATCTATGTAGCTCTCCCTCAATGTATCATTCACCAACATTATCCCTATATTATCCCTGTATTTGTCCTTCAAACAGTATCCCAACAATCAGAAATCCATCTCTGTATTTGTCCTTCAGACATTATCCCAACACTCAGAAATCCATCTCTGTATTCGTCCTTCAGTCCATAAAGACTTCAAGTGGATATGACAAAAGCATTTCCTTAAAGGGGCAATCAGCAATTGCAACAATAACAAAGCATTTTCCCATCCCTTGCTTTGGTAAAAAGCTGAGGGATGTGGCTAAAGAAACCAGGGCTCCTGAGTGGCGTAGCGGTCTAAGGCACTGCATCTCAGTGCTTTAGGTGTTACTACAGAAACCCTGGTTTGAATCCAGGCTGTATCACAACCAACAAGCAGCTGTTTTTTACCAAAGCAGGGTCTGGGAAAATGCTTTGTTATTGTTGCAATTGCTGATTGTCCCTTTAAGGAAATGCTTTTGTCATATCCACTTGAAGTCTTTATAGATGGAAGGTGCACAATTGGCCCAGCGTCGTCCAGGTTTGGCTGGTGTAGGCAGTCACTGTAAATAAGAAATTGTTCTTAACTGACTTGCCTAGTTAAATAAAGAAAAAATAAATGTAACCATTTTCAATTCATAGACAGAGCTATCGATTCAAGGACTTTACCATCCACGACATCAAAATTATAGTTTTAACCATATCTTGAGGCTATATAGTGTCTGTTTACATTTACTTTGTTTATAATTATGGAGTAAAACAAGCTTATATTTTGGGTTCTGATGGGGTACAAAAGTTGAACTAAGCTTATGAGGCATCAAGAAGCATTTTTATTCAAGAATCAATAAATAAAATAGATGTAACAACTGCAGATTGCCCCTTTAAGGTGATGTGAAGGAATGTAAATCTCAAGGATTAGCATACGGCTCAGTAATAGTAAACTCTGTTCCCATAAGACAACTTTCTAAAAATCACTCCCCAGCTTACATAAACACGGCGCCTTTTCAAGCTGAATAATAATGAATCGCTTTCAAGAAATATCAGGCTTACAACACTGAGAGAGAAAAATAAAACCCCCCCAAGCTAAACTTGATTTGGTTGAGTCCACCCAGCACCTCTGTCATTGTAAGGACAGAACAAACATTCTACTGTACCCTAGACCCAACTAGGAGCGTATCTTTCATCTCAAGTTCCTGAGGGCAGAGAAATAGTGTTTTGACATGATTCACATGAACAATGGAAGATATGAGTTGTGACAGTTCTGTTAGGGACGTTTCAATAACAGCCTTCCTGGAATACAAATCCAGATACGGTTCTGTTCTCAATCTGTTGCCTGTTGCCCAAATCTTTGGTTACCAGACAACAGCTTTTGACTATTTGTTACCCTATCACTTCAACACTGGCAGCCTATCAAGACCCATCTGAATTGTGTGGCTATGTGTTTTGACATTGAGGAAGCTGCTGGATATGTAAAGTGAGCGGTATAGGACCTTCGTCCGAATATATCTTAGAACTTGTAGGGACACGCTGCGTCCTTTTCTGAAGTAAAGCTGTGAAATACTTCTCCAACACAACGTTATTGTTACCACAAAGGATGTGTGTCAAACCTACATAATATTCTAATTAAATAAACTATGCTACAGAATGTCCTTTGGTTACAGTTGCAAAGGACATGTACAATGTAGATCTGTATATGCTCCAGACCTATAAAATAACACAACGAAACACTATTTATACTATAGGCCACATTGAATTTATTTGTACGTATTTAGCATGTGACAAACATCCACTAACGAAATCATTGCACACGTATTTTGCATACATTTGTTATGTTAGGATTAAGGCTTAAAGTCGTGTCTGTATGAATGTTGAATCTTGAATATTGACTGGGGGGGAAAGGCTAGAGTGAAGGTGGAGATAAAAGATGGTGTGTCCTTGGAAAACTACATGTCAGTCTAAAAGAAATGTGAAATAATGTCAAGATGCTTTTTATAGTGAAGATCAAGTTTATAAATTGCCTGGCTGGGCTGACGAGACAGTGGATTGCACAGTCAGAAGGAACAGAGTAAATAGGCATTTTACCGTCATAGACTTAGCCGGTTTTAACTTGTGGAATAGACACCGGCTGGAATGCGGTTTTAACCAATCAGCATTCAGGATTAGACCCACCCGTTGTATAAACGACAGATACTGTACCACATCTGCAACATTTTGGTTACTGCTACTACAGTATATAAACCGAAAGTGGGTGCATTCAAAATGTGTCCTTGCTATTGGACGAATTCCATGGACAGCTGTGTTGACTGAGACTGTACAATTAACACATTTCTCCTCTCTCTGAGCCTAGTGAGTTGCCCAGTGTGTTCATGAGACGGTTACTAACCCCATAAACGAGCTCGCCCACCATCCCGTTCCACATCTTGGACTCAGCGTCTCTGGCTCCGTACTTGCCATCCCCTACGATCTCCAGTTTATAAGTATAGCCCACATGCTTGGCGATCTCCGCGGCCAGCTCCACACAATAGCCCTCATACTTATCGTTCCCCACCAGCTGCTCATGATTCTTCTTCAGCATCACATATGGAGATTCCTAGGAAACATGAAGGACAACAGTGATGTTTGTTTTTCTTGGTTTTCTTCACTCTGCACGCATTCACCATTCATTTTTCACACATTTTTTAAAAGGGGCATTTATAAATCTTTCCTGTACAGCTTTCTCTGGGATAATGTACTCTAGGGGTTCCAGGGACTTTCCTTGATTTGAGGGGTAAAAAAAAAGTACATACTGTAGATTATAAATAAAAAAAATAAGAAAACTATTCGCAATTGTTTATACTAATCTAAAACGACACATAAATCTGCGATGCGTTGTGCTAGAAACAAGTGGTAAAATACCAGAGGAAGAAGTCCCTCGGATGCATATGAGAATAACTTTGGTTTGTCTTTATGACATTTGGAAGCTGAGCTACGCATTTCTAAAGTTGAGGAGTCAAAGAAATCTGACTTTGCTTAGAAAGTAATCTGATACTCTGTCCTTATCAATTGATCTAATCACTTTCTGTAAAAGAGAAGAATATAATTAAATTGAGGGTTCATATAAATTACCATAATAAAACATATTTGGTAGCGGAATAACATTTGGGGCATTTGTGACATTTTTCAAATGTTAAAAAGGGGGCCCTGGATAAAAAAAGTTGTACATGGTACGGTATAATATATGAACTTGTTTACAACCATTGGGCTTCACACCAATTTCTGTCAATTGCTTTGTGTATACGAAGGGGCCTTCAAATGACATTATTCGTAGTGAGGAACTGGCCACCCCCGGGGGTCTGGACACAATCTCACACCTTCTCCTCAGTGTGGGGTGACTCAGATCTGATGGGCAAGCAGCGCTCCTGCTATTTCTGGCTGGCCAGGCCAGGATGACTGTAAAGAGGCTGTGTGGAGCTCTGGGTCTGCCCTCCAGGTAAAGCAGAACAGAGCTGCTGTGAAAACAGCCCTCATGGCCAGGCCACGGGTGAACACAACATAGAGTACAATCTGGAAATCGTGGGGCTGAGATAGTTTCACAGGGACACTATTTCAGAGTTCAGATTTAGCCAGAAGCATTTTGAGACACGCAAGGGTTATCGCTCCCCATCCCGTACTCTCTCCCTTCCTCTCGCTCTCTCTCTCTCTCTCCCTCCACATCCCTTACTCTCTCTCTCCCTCTCTCTCTCTCTCTCTCTCTCTACCTCCCCATCCCGTACTCTCTCCCTTCCTCTCGCTCTCTCTCTCTCTCTCCCTCCACATCCCTTACTCTCTCTCTCTCTCCCTCTCTCTCTCTCTCTCTCTCTCTCTACCTCCCCATCCCGTACTCTCTCCCTTCCTCTCGCTCTCTCTCTCTCTCTCGCTCTCTCTCTCTCTCTACCTCCCCATCCCTTACTCTCTCCTTCTCCCTCTCTCTCTCTTTTTCGCTCTCTCCCCTTCCCTCCCTCATGTAGATGACTTGACCCACTGGTAATGATAGCCCATCTTAGGGATTTCTTAGATGGATGAATGTGCTGTACCAAATAGAAACCCTGCCATTTAGATATGAAAAGTTAAAATAAATTCACTGTCCAAATTTTCTGGGATAGTTGCCACTAATTTCTATTCCTGTGTGAATCCAACCTAAAAATCCCTATTTTCCAGTATAGCCATATCAAACACAGCCTCAAACAATTGTTATTTTTTTGTCAGTGAAACCCATTATCAGCATCCAAACATTGAGCCTATCAGTTAAGCTAGAAGAAGTATTACTAAATTGTCACTGTGAATTATTGTAATGTTTGTTTATGTGTCAGTTAATCCCATAAGGGACGGGTAGCCAACTGGCGATTCCACACGAAAATAACATGTCATTCATTCATTCATTCATTCATTCTAGTGAGACTCACAAGGATACTGGTCACTATGTAGGTCCTGTTTTGCAGTCCGAAGAATTCTTCAACCACCGGTGTGTATACCGCTGTGTTCACATAGTTCTCATTCTCATTCCAGTAGCCCACCTGCAGTCAGAAAGGGTACAGTGTATCAACACACACAGCGGAGGAAATCATACACTTCTATTTATAGTGTAAGAAATATTAATATCACTGGCTTATGAAGCACAATTAGCCTATACACACATGTAGCGTGGGCATAAGAACACTGTCCATATCAGATTTAGCATATTGTTTATAAGGGCCCCAAATATGTATTAACGGCTTTGCCTGATGTCCTTTGTGGGCTATCTCATCAATTGATGTGATGGATTTAGACGAGCGGACACCTGGGGTGTGAGTTGTACTTCGTGCCCACTCCCGTACCCTATAATTGTGTATCTTTTTGTGACTAGTTTGTATACAGGTAGACCATAAAAGCCACATCCTTGATTGGCAGATGAGGCAACCCTGATTAGAACCACCTGCTACCCATCTGCTGTTCCCTACAAAATGCTGTTTTGAATTAAAGAAAGTTGTACCTACACACTGAAGAAGGCTGTAAAGACGTCAGTGTACGCTATCCCTGATACAGCGAAAACAATTTGAATAATGAAGTAAGCTTTATGCAATATATTTATTGAGTGCAAACCCATTACACCTCTTTGTTTGGGCATAAGAACATCCATTAATTCATATGGCTAATCCCCTAGCTAGTCCTTACGCTATACTCAGTGATAACCAACACCTCCTACCGTACGTCAGGGACAGATTATCTTACTCTCAGGTTGTAAGACTGTGTCGGTGATAACATTAAAGAGAGTCTTCTTTATGTACAAGTACCTTGCATACCAAATTATATGAGGAATTTGCTCCAAATACAGTATGCAAGATCACTGAGTACTATAACCAATGAGCTGCTGGTTCACTGAGTACTATAGCCAATGAGCTGCTGGTTCACTGAGTACTATAGCCAATGAGCTACTGGTTCACTGAGTACTATAACCAATGAGCTGCTGGTTCACTGAGTACTATAGCCAATGAGCTGCTGGTTCACTGAGTACTATAACCAATGAGCTGCTGGTTCACTGAGTACTATAGCCAATGAGCTGCTGGTTCACTGAGTACTATAGCCAATGAGCTGCTGGTTCACTGAGTACTACAGCCAATGAGGCTCTGGTTCACTGAGTACTATAGCCAATGAGCCGCTGGTTCACTGAGTACTATAGCCAATGAGCTGCTGGTTCACTGAGTACTATAGCCAATGAGCTGCTGGTTCACTGAGTACTATAGCCAATGAGCTGCTGGTTCACTGAGTACTATAGCCAATGAGCCGCTGGTTGCATTCATGTAAACTCAGCAATAAAAGAAACGTCCTCACTGTCAACTGCGTTGATTATTAGCAAACTTAACATGTGTAAATATGTCTATGAACATAACAAGATTCAACAACTGAGACATAAACTGAACAAGTTCCACAGACATGTGACTAACAAAAATTGAATAATGTGTCCCTGAACAAAGGGGGGTCAAAATCAAAAGTAACAGTCAGTATCTGGTGTGGCCACCAGCTGCATTAAGTACTGCAGTGCATCTCCTCCTCATGGACTGCATCAGATTTGCCAATTCTTGCTGTGAGATGTTACCTCACTCTTCCACCAAGGCACCTGCAAGTTCCCGGACATTTCTGTGGGGAACTTCACCCTCCGATAGCCCTCACCCTCCGCTCCAACAGGTCTCAGATGGGCTCAATGGGATTGAGATCCGAGATCTTCGCTGGCCATGGTAGAACACTGACATTCCTGTCTCGCAGAAAATCACGCACAGAACGAGCAGTATGGCTGGTGGCATTGTCATGCTGGAGGGTCATGTCAGGATGAGCCTGCAGGAAGGGTACCACATGAGGGAGGAGGATGTCTTCCCTGTAACGCACAGCATTGAGATTCCCTGCAATGACAGCAAGCTCAGTTCGATGAGGCTGTGACACACCGCCCCAGACCATGACGGACCCTCCACCTCCAAATCGATCCCGCACCAGAGTACAGGCCTCGGTGTAACGCTCATTCCTTCAATGATAAACGCGAATCAGACCATCACCCCTGGTGAGACAAAACCACGACTCGTCAGTGAAGAGCACTTTTTGCCAGTCCTATCTGGTCCAGTATGGTGGGTTTTTGCCCATAGGCGATGTTGTTGCCGGTGATGTCTGGTGAGGACCTGCCTTACAACAGGCCTACAAGCCCTCAGTCCAGCCTCTCTCAGCCTATTGCGGACAGTCTGAGCACTGATGGAGGGATTGTGCTTTCCTGGTGTAACTCGGGCAGTTGTTGTTGCCATCCTGTACCTGTCCCGCAGGTGTGATGTTCAGATGTACCGATCCTGTGCAGGTGTTGTTACACGTGGTCTGCCACTGCAAGGACGATCAGCTGTCCGTCCAGTCTACCTGTAGCACTGTCTTAGGCGTCTCACAGTACAGACATTACAATTTATTGCCCTGGCCACATCTGCAGGCCTCATGCCTCCTTGCATCATGCATAAGGCCCGTTCACGCAGATGAGCAGGGACCCTGGGCATCTTTCTTTTGGTGTTTTTCAGAGTCAGTAGAAAGGCCTCTTTAGTGTCCTAAGTTTTCATAACTGTGACCTTAATTGCCTACTGTCTGTAAGCTGTTAGTGTCTTAACGACCGTTCCACAGGTGCATGTTCATTAATTGGGAAACAGTGTTTAAACCCTTTACAATGAAGATCTGTGAATTTATTTGGATTTTTACGAATTATCTTTGAAAGACACGGTCCTGAAAAAGGGACCTTTCTTTTTTTGCTGAGCTCATTTACTCTGATATGCTGTGCATTTTCTCATATGAAATATAAATGGATATATTAGAAACTCGAAGAGCTAGGGTAAATCATTTTCTGATTGACAAACAAATTCTTCGCATATGAATAAATAATATGAAAATCCTACAACTGCGCTATGAAAACAAATATGTCACATACTGGTATGATGTGGACATTGGACATACATTTTTTGCAAAGCCAATTTTGCTCCAGCGGTTCAATTTTGCTCTAGTGGTTCAATTTGGCTCTAGTGGTTCAATTTGGCTCTGGTGGTTCAATTTGGCTCTAGCGGTTCAATTTGGCTCTAGTGGTTCAATTTGGCTCTAGCGGTTCAATTTGGCTCTAGTGGTTCAATTTGGCTCTAGTGGTTCAATTTGGCTCTAGTGGTTCAATTTTGCTCCAGTGGTTCAATTTGGCTCTAGCGGTTCAATTTGGCTCTAGTGGTTCAATTTGGCTCTAGTGGTTCAATTTGGCTCTAGTGGTTCTTGTTGCTGGGCACAATGCTAGTGAATGACTAGTCAAGTTTTTTTTAACAAAGTGTCTTAAAAAAGGATTTGTAGTTAAGATGAAAATAATGTGTACAGAAAATGACAGTTGAGATGATGAGTCCATTGAGGGTGATGTTCTCTGATGATGACTCCTACTCGTAAGGTCAAGTGTCATACAGTATCCTATCTAACTATCTAACACAACAGATTTCCCCTGAGGAGGATAAAAAGAGGTTGATTGATAATTCTAGAGGTTATGGACAAGTCCCAGTTCACCTTCAGCGGTCCACTCGGGCTCAGCTCCATGACGCTGACCGTGTAGTTGGTCCGATGGCCTTTCTCGTTGAACTGGACATGGCCAGTCAAGCCTTCAATTCGAACCTGTAGGACAAAACAGATATTGACCAGGATTGGTATGAAGAACTGTTAACTCTCTGAGACCTGTATCTGTGCAACCTTGGAATCTGGAAAACGAATAACGCTCAAGTCGTTTTAAGTAGCTACAGTACGCAAAGAAATCAACACCTAATACAAGGGTAGGTAACTAGATTCATCTGCGGGACGGTTTTTCCCTGAGCGGATGGTCGGGGGAAAAGAGACTTCTTTGATGACGTTATAATGTCTCCTTTTTATATTGGTGGGAATACTTGGGAACAGATTTCCTAAATTAATCTCAATTTTAGTGATTTCCTGGTGATTTATCAGTCCTTTTTGACCAAAAGCTAAAATCCTATATATATATATATTTTTTTTTTCATTAAAAACTTTGGTGAGCCACCCAAAAAAATAACTTGAGGGCCAGTTTGGCCTGTGGGCCGTCTGTTGCCGACCACCGATATAATATATCTTTTACACAATACTGTCTGATTATATTATAGCTAGAAGCAAAAACTGCAGAAATGTCCTTTTCTTATCTCAAGAACACAAGATTGCTATTTCAGGATTCCAATATTACCAGCTGGTTGTGTTGACATTGTATGATGTCTAACACAATATTTGAAATCCTACAAATCTACAGGTCACAAGATAACTATTTAAGGATTACTGTACTGTACATATAGCTCACACGTTTGCATTTAACTGAGGGTTTAACACAATAGTACTTAATTAAGCTAGTATTGTTTTCTATTGTACAGTATTTCTCATAGTCATACATGATTAATTGCCTGTGCAGCTAGCGTTGAGTTTGAAGCCTAGTCCTTCTATTGTCTGTGGCTGTGGAGTGAGTGGTGCTATCTGCCTACCTGCTGTAAGGCTCTCTGGATGTCGATACCCTGGCCCCAGGGAGCTGGTGGGTTGGCCAGACACTCGCCAGCGTTGCCTCGCCGAGAGATGTCAATACGTTGCTTCCGGAGGTTCTGAAAGGCTGTTGCCATGACGCTCACTCCGTCGTATGTGAGGGCTCCTGTGTACTAAGAGGGTAAGTCCGAGGAGGCAACATTAGAGGCTGATAGATGTTTATTGAAAACTTGAGAACATGAATGGAAAGATCTCTTAGACAGTTTGATCATACCTTCAGTCTTCTCTTGGGTAGCTTAAGGTCTTTGCTGTCAAAGTCCACCCACTCCTCTATGGCCTTGCTGACATTTTCGTCTGAGTAGTTCATTAGTTGGAACCCGGTGATGTTGGCACCACTTTTCTGGAACTCAGTGAAGTTCATGTCCAAAAATCCCTGAGAAAGAAGGAATCAAATTCTTACCATAGAACAGAAGCAAACTTAAGCTAAGTAAACATAACAGAAGCAAACTTAAGCTAAGTAAACATAACAGAAGCAAACTTAAGCTAAGTAAACATAACAGAAGCAAACTTAAGCTAAGTAAACATAACAGAAGCAAACTTAAGCTAAGTAAACATAACAGAAGCAAACTTAAGCTAAGTAAACATAACAGAAGCAAACTTAAGCTAAGTAAACATAACAGAAGCAAACTTAAGCTAAGTAAACATAACAGAAGCAAACTTAAGCTAAGTAAACAAAACAGAAGCAAACTTAAGCTAAGTAAACATAACAGAAGCAAACTTAAGCTAAGTAAACAAAACAGAAGCAAACATGGCCGTAAGGTTGGAGCTGATCATTGGATGACAGTGTTTTTTCAGAGTGCCGGTATTGAAAGCTTGGATTTTCTTAAAGTTGCTAATCAGCTGATCAACCCCACTTGAGAAGTCACTCCACTGGGCAAAAAACTTGTTGAAATCAACGTTGTTTCCATGTCATTTCAACAACAAAAAGTTAATGTGCTGACGTTGAATCAACATGGGAAAAACTGATTGGATTTGAATAAAGTCATCAACGTAAAGGGAATTTTGAATATTTTCAGCCACATTTTTACCTATATCCATTGACATGGTGACTGTTTTTGTTGATTTCACATTGAATTCACGTTAGTTGACAACTCAACCAAATGTAAATCAAAACTAGACGTTGAACTGATGTCTGTGCCCAATGGGCAGGTCCAGGCAATCACTACAAATCTATGAAGCAGGAAATGAAAACCACTATTCTACAGTTTGACAAGCAGATTGTCTTTTCAACTGCATCTGCTCTCTTTTACTATTTTGATTTTACAAAATGTGACTACTTATAGTCGTGCAAAGATAGAATCAAGTCAAACACAGGACAGCACTGCCACAGTCTCTGAGCATTCAAGGAAGTGTGTAGAGTCCATTAAAACACACATCAGACACACAGCCTGACGACTTCAAAATGGGACTTCGGTAACACTTCACATTAAATGTACACTAATGAATATGTAACTAAATAGTAATACATGATATTTATAACATAGTAGTTACATGTAATTACTATGTAAATACTATGTAATTATACTGTAATAAGGGTTTAGCAGTGATAGGTTATGACACAAGTGGAACAAGGACATGTAATTACAAATCTGCTTGTCGGAGGTTATTCCGGATCTTCAAATGGAATTGTTCCTCGTGCTATCTTTGATTGACTTAGGGATATGGTGGACAACCAAGTGGGAGCGGCTCCCATCACCTTGTTTGCATTTAATTACCTGCGTCTCCAGAGTAAGAACGTCTATCTACATTAAACTTACCCAGCTGGAGTCACGCTGCAGCTGGCCTCAGAAACAGGCTTCAGAAAACGATCTTTGAATGCTTTATTTGAATGATAAAAAGTCACAGATCACATATTCCATTCTTACCCCACCGAGGCTAAAAATAATAAGAAGACTGTTGGAAGGTTAAGGAGTCTTCACAGGCTTCACATAGACCATACTTAATCAATAAACAGAGGGAGTATGAGTGTGTTTGTGTGTTTGTGTGTGTGTGTGTGTGTGTGTGTGTGTGTGTGTGTGTGTGTGTGTGTGTGTGTGTGTGTGTGTGTGTGTGTGTGTGTGCGAGCATGTGTGTGTGTGTGTGCACACGTGTGTGCACGTGCGTGTGTGTGTGCACATGCATGTGAGTGTGTGAGCATGTGTGTGTGTGTGTGTGTGTGCATGTGAATGAGTGTGTGTGTGTGTGTGTGTGTGTGTGTGTGTGTGTGTGTGTGTGTGCGTGCGTGCGTGCGTGCTTGCGTGTGCGTGCGTGCGTGCGTGTGTGTGCCCCATCTGGCAAATGGTTCAAATGGTAAGGAACCGCGGAGTGTTGCATCTTGCCACCTTTATAATCATTATTATCTATGTTTCCTACGGCACAATCCAGTTATGAATTGAACAATCCTGCCGGTGAAGTCACCGTTTTTCCCCCCTGTATTTCACAGTCCACTTTATGTGTTCTACCACAACAAATGTTTCTAGATTTCTTGAGTTGAGCCCTCTGGAGTGCATGTTTAGACCATGCTCCTGACATGCAACCCTTAAGCCAAACATACAGCATCCTCTCCAGGTGAAGTACTGTGTATAACACAAGACGACATCCCACTAGAGCAAGCGGCTAGCTTGTTGCTTCACGGGCGACAGTTGACCTCAGATCTCAAATCAGATCAAATCAAATCACATTTTTTTGGTCACATACATTTTGATTAGCAGATGTTATTGCGGGTGTAGTGAAATGCTTGTGCTTTTAGCTCTGACAGTGCAGTAACATCTAAACAAGAAATATATTATAGAACCGTACCGTAGAATATTATAGAATACAGTATATACATATGAGATGAGTAATGCCAGATATGTAAGCATTATTAAGTGAATGAGATACCGTAGAATATTATAGAATACAGTATATACATATGAGATGAGTAATGATAGATATGTAAACATTATTAAAGTGACTAGTATTCCATTCCTTAAAGTGATCAGTGATTCCTAGTCTATGCCTACAGGCAACAGCCTCTAATGTCTTAGTGATGGCTGTTTAACAGTCTGATGGCCTTGAGATAGAACCTGTTTTTTAGTCTCTCAATCCCAGCTTTGATGCACCTGTACTGAACTCTCCTTCGTGGATGATAGCGGGGTGAATAGGCAGTGGCTCAGGTGATTGATCTCTATATGAAGCTATGCTAACGTGAGAGGCAAACATAGAAAGATGGCTGCCGGAGGGTAAGGCTGCGGTTTTATGGGCTCTTAACCAACCGTGCTATTTTGTTCGTTTTTTCCCCGCATTTTTTGTAACTTATTTTGTACATAATGTTGCTGCTTCCGTCTCTTATGACCGGAAAGAGCTTCTGGACATCTGTAACGGCTTTCGTCGGTGGAAGGAGAGGAGGACCAAAATGCAGCGTGGTGCGTATCCATAATAAATGTTTAATCGAGAATGAATACAAAAAAAAGAACAAGAGAATCAAATGAAAACCGACACAGTCCCGAATGGTGCAAACACTGAAACGGAAAAAACCACCCGCAACACACAATGAAAAACAGGATACCTAAATATGGCTCCCAATCAGAGACAACGATAAACAGCTGCCTCTGATTGGGAACCACACCAGGCCAAACACCTAGAAATATAACCCACAGAACAAAACATAGAAAAACAACATAGAATGCCCACCCCAACTCACACCCTGACCAAACTAAAATAAAGACATAAAAAAGGAACTAAGGTCAGAACGTGACAGTACCCCCCCCCCCCCCCCCCCCCCCAAACGTGCGGATATATAGCCTCGTTGTTGTTATTTTACTGCTGCTCTTTAATTATTTGCTACATTTATTTATATATTTGTAGGTATTTTTCTTAAAACTGCATTGTTGGTTAATTAAGGACTTGTAAGTAAGCATTTCACTGTGAGGTTTACATCTGTTGTACTCGGCGCATGTGACGAATACAATTTGATTGGATTTAAAATAGAGGCTAGCTTGTTGCTTCATGGGTGACAGTTGACCTCTGATCTCTATATGAAGCTATGCAAACGTGACAGGCAACCCTAGACATAGAATGACTTACGAGGTAACTATGCTTCAGTACAACTGGATATGTGTGGAATGCAGAATCATTCTAACAGAGTCCCTACCTACTATTGCTGGTATCTAGGAACTCATTAGGTCTGGTGGCCAATGAATATTAACAGGAAGCAATGAATTGAGCCCGTTAATAATAACAGAAAACTAACTTCTGTTTAGTTACGTAAAGAACAAAAGCACACACACATTCATATACCAAATATATATATATATATATATATATATATATATATATATATATATATATATATATATATATATATATATATATATATATATATATATATGCGCAAGTATAGTGTAAGCATGTACAAGCACGCCCATGCACACACACACACACACACGCACACGTACACGCACACACACACGCACACACGCACACACGCACACACACACACACACACACACACAAAAAGAAGCTCAGAGCCCTACAATTGCCTTAAAGGAGTAGAAATGATAATATACTTGCTCAGCGAGTAATCAGCAATCTGTCTACATTGTGTTCTGCACAGACAAGCAGAAGCTCTACAGCCTGTCAGATACTGAGAAGATGAAGAGGGACCAATACATGGAACAACGCCACCATAGATTAGTCTAAACAATCGCTTTCCATCAATTCTGCAACAGATGAAACTACAGTTGTGCTCACACGTTTGTAATCGTTCAGTGGGGATGAAGGTACAGTGTTATTTTACTTCTCAACAGGGGCGCCAGTAACGTCGTGATCAGAACAACAGACAACAAAAAAATCCTAGCAATTTCACAGTAGAGTTCTCTTGACTGGGAGTTCCAAGCAATATCTACAACGAAGACATTTCAGATGGATTGAAAAGAAATTACAATGAAATACATTGGAGCCTGCATGTTGCATTAAAGCTTCAATTGTTTCAGAGAGGGCTAGACTTACCAGGTTTGCCAATATGTAGTGGTAATTTTTTAGGTTCTTCTTCTGAGCAGCGATCTGGAAAGCATAACAAAAAGGGGAAATTATGTCCATTTTGCAACACGTCAATGAAGATAAAGCTATTTCATTCCAGATGTGGATTTAAGTGCCCCATTAATCCTGAGTGGCGCCTCAGTGCAAGAGGCGTCACTACAGTCCCTGGTTTGAATCCAGGCTGTATCACATCTGGCTGTGATTGGGAGTCCCATAGGGTGGTGCACAATTGGCCCAGTGTCGTCCGGGTTTGGGTTAGGCCGGGGTTAGACCATGCTCCTGACATGCAACCCTTAAGCCACATTGTAAATAAGAAATTGTTCTTAATAACTGACATGCCTAGTTAAATAAATGTAAAAAAAAAAAAAAAATGTACCACGGTCCTCCCAAATAGGAGCTAATTGTTCCTGTCTTTGAGGAAATGAATTACTCATCTCCTGTCTCTGCCTGCATGTCTGAGTAAAATATCAGTGCTCAGCAGAACGGGGGCAGCTGGAACAACTCGCCGTGGAGGGCTGGGAAGGAGTTGGCATCTGTCACTGTGGGAAGCCCAATTAGAGCTTTAATGACTACATGTTCACAATCTGTATCAAAATCACTAGTACACCTGTGATGGATAGGCCCGGGATCGCCTCTGGGAGACAGAACGAAGCAGCTGTCAGGGATAATTGAGCCTGAACATATTTCTAAATGCTTATCTGTAAACTACATGTTTTTGAATATACTAATTTCACTAGCTCTCTGCTATTCAGAAACCATGACATTTTTTACATTTTAGTAATTTAGCAGAAGCTCTTATCTAAAGCGACTTACAAGAGCAATTAGGGTTAAGTGCCTTGCTCAAGGGCAAATCGACAGCTTTTTCACCGAGTCGGCTCGAGGATTTGAACCACCGACCTCTCGGTTACTGGCCCAACGGGACTAAAGAGATTTTACATATTCAAAATAGCTCAAAGGAACTGTTATCCCTTCTAAAAACAAGATAGACTACATTTATAAAAAGGTCTGCTATGAATGTTTCTTTAGCTAGGTTTTTGAATAGTTTTAGTCCAGATCTACTCACTGTGGTGATTCCATTTATAGTACAATATATAAATGGTACCAGGGAACAATGTTGTCCCTGGAGAACTGGCTGATGGTCTTCCAGCAGCAGCATGGAATCCAAGTCATACACATCTATCTTTGTCTTCATTACAAACTTCCCTCCACTATCCCCCTGAGACTGGTCCAGTATAGAAGAGACACTATAACAATACCACACAGTGTTCAAACTGAACCCTTGTAACTGAACCTTTGTCAATAGTTTGAGTTGTAAAACTCAGTAAGAGGAGGAAGGGTTGTTTTGTTACTCTAGCTGCATGGTCTTCTTGTTGGAGTGAACCCATCCAATCCAATTACTGAACTAATCATGTCTAGTTTACGGATCATCTCTTCATGCATTAAGCTCTCAATAGTCAACTCCCCCTTTTTCATTACTGGACTGTCTATCAATCTGATGTTATTTACCAGGTTGAGGATCAAGTTGAGTCTCTCCAGCTCACAGTCCAGGATGATGTTGTACTCCTTCTTCTTCTCTAGGTCCTGAACCACCTTCAGGAAGGCCACCTGATCCATACCACTGTCCAGGTTCACTGATGTCACCTGCCACGTCTTCTCTGCTGCCGTATCCAGAATCTTCTGCAGCACTGTCAGGCCTACAAGACAAACACCGAAGGTACACGCTAATTAGTCTGGGCACATTTGATGGTAAACCACACTTAGGTACTTTACTTAGGTAAAGTAAAGCACACTTAGGTACTTTACTTGGGTAAAGTAAAGCACACTTAGGTACTTTACTTAGGTAAAGTAAAGCACACTTAGGTACTTTACTTGGGTAAAGTAAAGCACACTTAGGTACTTTACTTAGGTAAAGTAAAGCACACTTAGGTACTTTACTTAGGTAAAGTAAAGCACACTTAGGTACTTTACTTAGGTAAAGTAAAGCACACTTAGGTACTTTACTTAGGTAAAGTAAAGCACACTTAGGTACTTTACTTAGGTAAAGTAAAGCACACTTAGGTACTTTACTTAGGTAAAGTAAAGCACACTTAGGTACTTTACTTAGGTAAAGTAAACCACACTTAGGTACTTTACTTAGGTAAAGTAAAGCACACTTAGGTACTTTACTAGGTAAAGTAAAGCACACTTAGGTACTTTACTTAGGTAAAGTAAAGCACACTTAGGTACTTTACTTAGGTAAAGTAAAGCACACTTAGGCGATGGGGTGCAGGTAGCCTAGCACTTGTTTGTATTATTTATTTAACCTGTATTTAACTAGGGCAAGTCAGCTAAGAACAAATTCTTATTTATATTGAAGGCCTACCCCAGGCCAAACCCTAATCCGGACGACGCTGGGACAATTGTGCGCTGCCCTATGGGACTTCCAATCATGGCCGGTTGTAATACAGCCTGGAATCGAACCAGGGTCTGTAGTGATGCCTCTAGCATTGAGATGCAGTGCCGTAGACCGCTGCATCACCTGGGAGAGGCGAGCTCGCAGTCGGAGGGTTGCCAGTTTGAATCCTGGGTCTGACAGGGAAAACATCTTTCAGGAAGTGAGCGAGCAATCAGAGGGTTGCTGGTATCAAATCCTAGATGCCATTGCCTGCTGTTGTTCCCCTTTTGCAAGTCACTTAACCTCCCACAATTGCTCCACGGGCGCCCAGTGTGGCAGTCCCATGATCCAGTCTCTATATGTATGTAACAGTCCCCTGATCCAGCCTCTATATGTATATAACAGTCCCCTGATCCAACCTTTTCAGCCTCTATATGTATATAACAGTCCCCTGATCCAGCCTCTATATGTATGTAACAGTTCCCTGCTCCAGCCTCTATATGTATGTAACAGTCCCCTGATCCAGCCTCTATATGTATATAACAGTCCCCTGATCCAACCTTTTCAGCCTCTATATGTATATAACAGTCCCCTGATCCAACCTTTTCAGCCTCTATATGTATGTAACAGTTCCCTGCTCCAGCCTCTATATGTATGTAACAGTCCCCTGCTCCAGCCTCTATATGTATGTAACAGTCCCCTGCTCCAGCCTCTATATGTATGTAACAGTCCCCTGATCCAGCCTCTATATGTATATAACAGTCCTCTGATCCAACCTTTTCAGCCTCTATATGTATGTAACAGTCCCCTGCTTCGATGTCTTCAGCCTCTATATGTATGTAACAGTCCCCTGATCCAACCTCTCCAGCCTGTATATGTATGTAACAGTCCCCTGATCCAACCTCTCCAGCCTCTATATGTACTGTATGTAACAGTTCCCTGATCCAACCTCTCCAGCCTGTATATGTAGGTAACAGTCCCCTGAACCAACCTCTTCAGCCTCTATATGTATGTAACAGTCCCCTGATCCAACCTCTCCAGCCTCTATATGTATGTAACAGTCCCCTGATCCAACCTCTTCAGCCTCTATATGTATGTAACAGTCCCCTGATCCAACCTCTCCAGCCTGTATATGTATATAACAGTCCCCTGATCCAACCTTGTCAGCCTCTATATGTATATAACAGTCCCCTGATCCAACCTCTCCAGCCTGTATATGTATATAACAGTCCCCTGATCCAACCTCTCCAGCTTCTATATGTATGTAACAGTTCCCTGCTCCAGCCTCTATATGTATGTAACAGTCCCCTGATCCAACCTCTCCAGCCTCTATATGTATATAACAGTCCCCTGATCCAACCTCTCCAGCCTGTATATGTATATAACAGTTCCCCGCTCCAGCCTCCATATGTATGTAACAGTCCCCTGATCCAACCTCTCCAGCCTCTATATGTATATAACAGTCCCCTGATCCAACCTCTCCAGCCACTATATGTATGTAACAGTTCCCCGCTCCAGCCTCCATATGTATGTAACAGTCCCCTGATCCAACCTCTCCAGCCTGTATATGTACTGTACGAGTGTCTTTCAGAGGTTGGGATAAAGCAGTAGTCAGTATTTCAGTTGGACCTTGGGTAACAATTGACGAGTAAAAATATCTTTATATTAACTTTTCTTTTGATCCTTTGTAGTCACTAAAATGTCATTTACACCTCTTTCTTTACATCTCTTTTCTTTACACATTCTTTCTTTACATCTCTTTTCTTTACATCTCTTTTCTTTACACATTCTTTCTTTACACGTTCTATCTTTACATCTCTTTTCTTTACACATTCTTTCTTTACACGTTCTATCTTTACATCTCTTTTCTTTACATTTCTTTCTTTACACGTTCTATCTTTACATCTATTTTCTTTACACATTCTTTCTTTACATCTCTTTTCTTTACATTTCTTTACACCTCTTTTCTTTACACGTTCTATCTTTACATCTCTTTTCTTTACACCTATTTTCTTTACACATTCTTTCTTTACATCTCTTTTCTTTACATCTCTTTTCTTTACATTTCTTTCTTTACACCTCTTTTCTTTACACGTTCTATCTTTACATCTCTTTTCTTTACACATTCTTTCTTTACACCTCTTTTCTTTACACGTTCTATCTTTACATCTCTTTTCTTTACACCTCTTTTCTTGGCTTCACCTGCTGTATGGGGCAAGCTCCAATGACGTTGTGACTTACAGAAGCACTTGAGTTGACTGAACGTATCCAGTGAAGCCTCAGTTGATTTCCTCTACTCTCAGCTTCTATTGAACACACGTGTACTCTTTTCTTTAAAAGCAGATTCGTAAATAAACTGGTATTATAAAGGCGTAATGCTTTTGTGATCAGGAGTGGTTTGTTTAGCACAGCACTGCTGCATATAGAGAACAGAGGATTTCAAGTGCTACACAGAAGACTGTGTACGAGGCAGAGTTGCTCCGGTTGTTTTCACGGCAGTCACCTGAAGTCACTGTCACCGTACCTAAAACTGTGACAGCCAGGCTAAGGTGCTGCTGCCTGAGTGCCTGTGTATTCTCCTCAGCCAAAGTAAATGTGCTGCTTCATATCTGCTTTCCCAAGAGCCCTGAGTTTGAAAACGACGGTTCCCCCCTTTCAATACTGGAAATGGAAATGCTGAGTATTTTTTGCACTGGGTTAATCTGGAGTCTGGGGTGATGACAGTGAGAAAGATCTATGAAGTGGAAATAACTTCTCCCCCCCTCCTTCCTTCCTCACCTCTCTTCTTCTCTCTTTGAGGAACATGACTTAGAACTTAGACAGATGACGTGTGAATGCAGCTGAACTATCTGAATTAATGCCATTCCTTCCCCTTATCTATAACCCTGGCTCATCAGTATTCCCCCATATACAGGGCCTTCAGAAAGTTTTAATACACCTTTGACTTATTCCACATTTTGTAGTGTTACAGCCTGAAGTCAATATGGAGTAAAAATATGTTTGTCTCACTCATCTACACACAATACCCCATAATGACAAAGTGAAAACATGTTTTTGGAAATGTTTGCTAATTTATTGAAAATGAAATACAGAACAATCTAATTTACATAAGTTATTCCCACCCCTGAGTCAATACTTTGTAGAAGCTCCTTTGGCGGTGATTACAGCTTTACGTTGTCTTGGGTATGTTTGTATCAGCTTGGAGTTGTCTTGGGTATGTCTGTATCAGCTTGGAATTGTCTTGGGTATGTCTGTATCAGCTTTATGTCGTCTTGGGTATGTCTGTATCAGCTTTATGTCCTCTTGGGTATGTCTGTATCAGCTTTATGTTGTCTTGGGTATGTCTGTATCAGCTTCATGTCGTCTTGGGTATGTCTGTATCAGCTTTACGTCATCTTGGGTATGTCTGTATCAGCTTGGAGTTGTCTTGGGTATGTCTGTATCAGCTTGGAGTTGTCTCCGGTATGTCTGTATCAGCTTTGAGTCGTCTTGGGTATGTCTGTATCAGCTTTATGTCGTCTTGGGTATGTCTGTATCAGCTTTGAGTCGTCTTGGGTATGTCTGTATCAGCTTTATGTCGTCTTGGGAATGTCTGTATCAGCTTGGAGTTGTCTTGGGTATGTCTGTATCAGCTTGGAGTTGTTTTGGATATGTCTGTATCAGCTTTATGTCGTCTTGGGTATGTCTGTATCAGCTTTATGTTGTCTTGGGTATGTCTGTATCAGCTTTATGTCGTCTTGGGTATGTCTGTATCAGCTTTATGTTGTCTTGGGTATGTCTGTATCAGCTTTATGTTGTCTTGGGTATGTCTGTATCAGCTTTATGTCGTCTTGGGTATGTCTGTATCAGCTTTATGTTGTCTTGGGTATGTCTGTATCAGCTTTATGTCCTCTTGGGTATGTCTGTATCAGCTTTATGTTTTCTTGGGTATGTCTGTATCAGCTTTATGTCGTCTTGGGTATGTCTGTATCAGCTTTATGTCGTCTAGGGTATGTCTGTATCAGCTTTATGTTGTCTTGGGTATGTCTGTATCAGCTTTATGTCCTCTTGGGTATGTCTGTATCAGCTTTATGTTGTCTTGGGTATGTCTGTATCAGCTTTATGTCGTCTTGGGTATGTCTGTATCAGCTTTATGTCCTCTTGGGTATGTCTGTATCAGCTTTATGTCGTCTTGGGTATGTCTGTATCAGCTTTACGTCATCTTGGGTATGTCTGTATCAGCTTGGAGTTGTCTTGGGTATGTCTGTATCAGCTTGGAGTTGTTTTGGATATGTCTGTATCAGCTTTATGTTGTCTTGGGTATGTCTGTATCAGCTTTATGTCGTCTTGGGAATGTCTGTATCAGCTTGGAGTCGTCTTGGGTATGTCTGTATCAGCTTTATGTCGTCTTGGGTATGTCTGTATCAGCTTTATGTTGTCTTCGGTATGTCTGTATCAGCTTTATGTCGTCTTGGGTATGTCTGTATCAGCTTTATGTCGTCTTGGGTATGTCTGTATCAGCTTTATGTTGTCTTGGGTATGTCTGTATCAGCTTTATGTCCTCTTGGGTATGTCTGTATCAGCTTTATGTTGTCTTGGGTATGTCTGTATCAGCTTTATGTCGTCTTGGGTATGTCTGTATCAGCTTTACGTCGTTTTGGGTACGTCTGTATCAGCTTTATGTTGTCTTGGGTATGTCTGTATCAGCTTTATGTTGTCTTGGGTATGTCTGTATCAGCTTTATGTCCTCTTGGGTATGTCTGTATCAGCTTTATGTTGTCTTGGGTATGTCTGTATCAGCTTTATGTTGTCTTGGGTATGTCTGTATCAGCTTTATGTCGTCTTGGGTATGTCTGTATCAGCTTTGCACATCTAGATTTGGGGATTTTCTCCCGTTCTTCCTTATTGATTTTTTCAAGCTCTGTTAAATTAGATGGGGAGCGACCGTGAACATCAATCTTCAAGTCTTACACAGATTTTCAATGGGATTAAAGTCTGGACTTTGGCTGGGCCACTCAATGACTTTCACATTTTTGTTCTGAAACATTTCAGCATTGCTTTGGCTGTGTGCTTTGGGTTATTGTCCTGTTCAACGTTCGCACTCTGAAGCAGGTTCTCATCAAGGGTTTGCTTGTATTTGGCTCCATTTATTGTTCCTTATATCCTTACCAGTCTTTCAGTCCCTGCCTCTGAAAAGCATCCCCATAGCATGATGCTGCCACCACCATGCTTCACGGTAGGGATGGTATTAGACAGGTGATGAGCTGTGCCTGGTTTTCTCCAGACATAGCGCTTTGCATTCAGGCTAAAGAGTAAACATTTTGTCTCATTAGACCACCGGATCTTTGCATTATGGTCTCAGAGTCTTTCACAAGCAATTTTGCAAACTCCATGTGCCATGTGCCTTTTTCTCAGGAGTGGCTTCCGTCTGGCCACTCTCCCATAAAGCCCAGATTGGTAAAGTGCTGTAGAGACATCTGGCATGTTCTCCCATCTCAGCCAAGGAACTCTGTAGTTCTGTCAGAGTGGTCATTGGGTTCTTGGTCATCTCCCTGACCAAGGTCCTTCTTGCCTGGTTGCTCAGTTTGTGCTCTTGGAAACTTTCAATTGTTTTATACCCTTCCCCAGATAAATGCCTCATCACAATTATATCTCGGAGATAGTCTTCATGGTATAGTTTCTGGTCTAACACACACTGTCAACTGTGGGACCTTATAGACAGGTGTGTTTTTTTCTCTGTCATTTCCAAACAATTGAATTGGCCCACAATCAAGTTGTAGTGACATCTCAAGGAAATTGGATACACATGAGCTCAATTTGGAGTTTCATAGCAAATGGGGTGTGAATACTTATGTCAATTAGATATTTCTGTATTTCATTTACAAAAAATGAGCAAAAAAAATCTGAAAACATATTTCAACTTTGTCATTATGGGGCATTGTGTGTAGATTGGTGAGAAATTATTTTATTTAATCAATGTTTAATTCAGGCTGTAACATAACAAAATGTGGTACAAGTCAAGAGGTACGAATACTTTCTGAACACAGTAATGTACAGTGTTTTGGGTAACGTGTTACAAAAATAACACGTTATATAATCAGATTATTAACTTTTTCCTGAATTGGGTAATATTACTACAGTTACTTTGTCAAATGACGCGTGTGTTCCTTTCAGAATCATATCTATACCGGGCGTGTGTTTCCATGAATCCAATCTCAACTTGTTTCCTCATTTAGTTCTCGGAGCGAGTGGAGAAAGGCTGTTTGGAGAAATGTCATGACAGCTGCAGTCCTTAGAAATATATAGAGGGAGCACCTCTGATCTTTGCCATTGATCGCTGCTGTGATAGCAAAGCCCATAGAGGGCTTTCCCGTCTTGTGGCAAGTATGCCCTCTATACAACTCTATGGGTCTGTGCACGTGCGGTCTATAACCAGAACCGGCGGCTCGAGAGAAAGATTTTGAATGAAAAGATAAGAAATCTGTACAGATGTTTGGCTTACAGTATACTACCCAGCTAGCACAGTGGATCTGGGCCGATTCCGGCTGAGAGTCGGGACACTCGGCTGAGAGTCAGTCTCGGCCGACGTCATGTGACCCGAGTCTGGGCCGTCTTCGGCCGTATTACTTATGGCTAGGAGGCGGGGATTGCACAATTGGCCCAACGACGTCCGAGTTAGGGGAGGGTTTTCCTGGCATGGACGTCCTTGTCCCATCACGCTGTAGCGACTCCTGTGGCGGGCCAGGCACATGCACGCTCACACGGTCACCAGGTGTACAGTGTTTCCTCCGACACAATAGTTTTTTTGTGGATGGGTATAATTTGTCTGTATAAAATGTATAATAGTAATATTTAAAATTACTAAATCGGGTAATTTTGTATACATTTATTTAAATTTGCATCGGGACACTTCTGGGGGGATTCTGGTAAGATGCCGGCAAATTCAGGTAGACGGAAACGGCCCGATGTATTTGGGCCGATTTTGGGCAGTCATTCATTTTAATTCCGGGCCGAGTCCAACACCTGATTCCAGGCCGATTCAATCAGTTCCGGCCCCCCAGAAGAGGGACGCTTCTGGGCCGATTCCTCATTGCTAGCTGGGTATATACGGCTAATTAAGCAGCCCATATATGGCAGAGCACTTGTAGACTAGCACAGGAAAGCAGCGCCACAGATGAAAGGAGAAACTAGTGATAAAACCTGAGTTAGTAGTCTATCTTTGGTAGAGCGTGCGCGGCTCGCGTCGCTTCCTCATACAGTCAAACAAACGGTGAGATTTATATTTTTTTCAAGAAAGTAAGATAACGAGTATTATAAATTGGGTGGTTCGAGCCCTGAATGCTGATTGGCTGAAAGCTGTGGTATATCAGACCGTATACCACGGGTAAGACAAAAAAATATACTATTTACTGTTCTAATTCCATCGGTAACCAGTTTCTAATAGCAGTAAGGCACCTCATGAGTTTGTGGTATATGGCCAATATACCACAGCTAAGGGCTGTATCCAGGCATTGCGTCGTGCCTAAGCACAGCACTTAGCTGTGGTATATTGGCCATGTACCACATGCCTTATTGCTTAAATATAATGTGGTACTTTCCTGAAAAAGTAATTTGTTACGTTACTTTTGTTAACCAATATGTAATATATTACTTTCCCAAGTACCTAATCCCGACACTGGTAATGTATTACAGCACTTTTAGTTTTTGTTTAGTTCATTAATTAAACCATTTAAAAAAAACAAGCACACATAAAACTTAAAAAAGCCATATAGGCACATGAGTTAAATCATGGAGGATAACACACAATACAGTCTGGGACTTATTTCCATTGTTAAATCATGGAGGATAACACACAATACAGTCTGGGACTTATTTCCATTGTTAAATCATGGAGGATAACACACTATAGAGTCTGGGACTTATTTCCATTGTTAAATCATGGAGGATAACACACTATACAGTCTGGGACTTATTTCCATTGTTAAATCATGGAGGATAACACACTATACAGTCTGGGACTTATTTCCATTGTTAAATCATGGGGGATAACACACAATACAGTCTGGGACTTATTTCCATTGTTAAATCATGGGGGATAACACACAATACAGTCTGGGACTTATTTCCATTGTTAAATCATGGGGGATAACACACAATACAGTCTGGGACTTATTTCCATTGTTAAATCATGAAGGATAACACACAATACAGTCTGGGACTTATTTCCATTGTTAAATCATGGATAATAACACACAATACAGTCTGGGACGTATTTCCATTGTTAAATCATGGAGGATAACACACTATACGGTCTGGGACTTATTTCCATTGTTAAATCATGGAGGATAACACACAATACAGTCTGGGACTTATGTCCATTGTTAAATCATGGAGGGTAACACACAATACAGTCTGGGACTTATTTCCATTGTTAAATCATGAAGGATAACACACAATACAGTCTGGGACTTATTTCCATTGTTAAATCATGGAGGGTAACACACAGTACAGTCTGGGACTTATTTCCATTGTTAAATCATGGAGGATAACACACAATACAGTCTGGGACTTATTTCCATTGTTAAATCGTGAAGGATAACACACTATACAGTCTGGGACTTATTTCCATTGTTAAATCATGGGGGATAACAAACAAAACAGTCTGGGACTTATTTCCATTGTTAAATCATGGAGGATAACACACAATACAGTCTGGGACATATTTCCATTGTTAAATCATGGAGGATAACACACAATACAGTCTGGGACTTATTTCCATTGTTAAATCATGGCGGGTAACACACAATACAGTCTGGGACTTATTTCCATTGTTAAATCATGAAGGATAACACACAATACAGTCTGGGACTTATTTCCATTGTTAAATCATGGAGGATAACACACTATACAGTCTGGGACTTATTTCCATTGTTAAATCATGGAGGATAACACACAATACAGTCTGGGACGTATTTCCATTGTAAAATCATGGGGGATAACACACAATACAGTCTGGGACTTATTTCCATTGTTAAATCATGGGGGCTAACACACAATACAGTCTGGGACTTATTTCCATTGTTTAATCATGGAGGATAACACACAATAAAGTCTGGGACTTATTTCCATTGTTAAATCGTGGGGGATAACACACAATACAGTCTGGGACTTATTTCCATTGTTAAATCATGGGGGATAACACACAATACAGTCTGGGACTTATTTCCATTGTTAAATCATGGAGGATAACACACAATAAACTCTGGGACTTATTTCCATTGTTAAATCATGAAGGATAACACACAATAAAGTCTGGGACTTATTTCCATTGTTAAATCATGAAGGATAACACACAATAAAGTCTGGGACTTATTTCCATTGTTAAATCATGGAGGAAAACACACAATACAATCTGGGACATATTTCCATTGTTAAATCATGAAGGATAACACACAATACAGTCTGGTACTTATTTCCATTGTTAAATCATGAAGGATAACACACAATACAGTCTGGGACTTATTTCCATTGTTAAATCATGAAGGATAACACACAATACAGTCTGGGACTTATTTCCATTGTTAAATCATGGGGGATAACACACAATAAAGTCTGGGACTTATTTCCATTGTTAAATCATGAAGGATAACACACAATAAAGTCTGGGACTTATTTCCATTGTTAAATCATGAAGGATAACACACAATACAGTCTGGGACTTATTTCCATTGTTAAATCATGAAGGATAACACACAATACAGTCTGGGACTTATTTCCATTGTTAAATCATGAAGGATAACACACAATACAGTCTGGGACTTATTTCCATTATTAAATCATGGGGGATAACAGACAATACAGTCTGGGACTTATTTCCATTGTTAAATCATGAAGGATAACACACAATACAGTCTGGGACTTATTTCCATTATTAAATCATGAAGGATAACACACAATACAGTCTGGGACTTATTTCCATTGTTAAATCATGAAGGATAACACACAATAAAGTCTGGGACATATTTCCATTGTTAAATCATGAAGGATAACACACAATACAGTCTGGGACTTATTTCCATTGTTAAATCATGGAGGATAACACACAATGCAGTCTGGGACTTATTTCCATTGTTAAATCATGAAGGATAACACACAATACAGTCTGGGACTTATTTCCATTGTTAAATCATGAAGGATAACACACAATAAAGTCTGGGACTTATTTCCATTGTTAAATCATGGAGGATAACACACAATAAAGTCTGGACTTATTTCCATTGTTAAATCATGAAGGATAACACACAATAAAGTCTGGGACTTATTTCCATTGTTAAATCATGGAGGATAACACACAATACAGTCTGGGACTTATTTCCATTGTTAAATCATGGGGGATAACACACAATACAGTCTGGGACTTATTTCCATTGTTAAATCATAAAGGATAACACACAATACAGTCTGGGACTTATTTCCATTGTTAAATCATGGGGGATAACACACAATAAAGTCTGGGACTTATTTCCATTGTTAAATCATGAAGGATAACACACAATACAGTCTGGGACTTATTTCCATTGTTAAATCATGAAGGATAACACACAATACAGTCTGGGACATATTTCCATTGTTAAATCATGGAGGATAACACACAATACAGTCTGGGACATATTTCCATGTTAAATCATGAAGGATAACACACTATACAGTCTGGGACTTATTTCCATTGTTAAATCATGAAGGATAACACACAATACAGTCTGGGACTTATTTCCATTGTTAAATCATGGAGGATAACACACAATAGAGTCTGGGACATATTTCCATTGTTAAATCATGGAGGATAACACACAATACAGTCTGGGACATATTTCCATGTTAAATCATGAAGGATAACACACAATACAGTCTGGGACTTATTTCCATTGTTAAATCATGAAGGATAACACACAATACAGTCTGGGACTTATTTCCATTGTTAAATCATGAAGGATAACACACAATACAGTCTGGGACTTATTTCCATTATTAATCATGGAGGATAACACACAATACAGTCTGGGACATATTTCCATTGTTAAATCATGAAGGATAACACACAATACAGTCTGGGACATATTTCCATTGTTAAATCGTGAAGGATAACACACAATAAAGTCTGGGACTTATTTCCATTGTTAAATCATGGAGGATAACACACAATACAGTCTGGGACATATTTCCATTGTTAAATCGTGAAGGATAACACACAATACAGTCTGGGACTTATTTCCATTGTTAAATCATGAAGGATAACACACAATACAGTCTGGGACTTACTTCCATTGTTAAATCATGGAGGATAACACACAATACAGTCTGGGACATATTTCCATTGTGGTCCTCTTGAAACAAGATGTCTAGTCAAGATCCGACACGGTTGAACACAGTATGACAGAGAGATAATAAAACATAAAACAAAGAGCGAACATCTATTTCATCATTTCAGTTACATCGTAGGGATCATTCATATGGGCACTGAAGACATCAAACAGTTGTCTACTTTATTTTTTAAAGCTGCCCAGAGAGGACGTTGTTTTTATGGGCAGAGGCGCATTGCAGCACGATAGAAACACAGAAGGTTAGATGTAATTCATGATACAGAGTAGCAACATATTCATCATTACTGTGAATGTACAGTACAGGGTCAGATGTAATTCATGATACACAGTAGCAACATATTCATCATTACCTTGAATGTACATTACAGTAATATGTCTGCAATGATAAATGACAGTGCTTCCTCTGAGCATTCTCTAACAATGATCCCAACTAAAGGCCTTAGAAGTGAGAAATCCACTTGACAGAAGCTTGTATGCATCTGACAGAAGCTTGTATGCATCCTCCATACAAGCTTGCATGCAGGGCTCAGCTAGACTTGAATCATAAGTACTGGGGAAAGATCCTTATTCATGATCAAATTGTAAATTGGATCGTTTTGACATGATAAAAGTGTTCAGCTAAGTGTGTACTATCTATGATCTAAAAATATTGCCTCAACGAACTCCTACTGTAGATGCATTGTTCAAGACAGACATTTCTTCACAACAGACAACAACGGTTCAGACAGCAGCACTCTACAGTTGCGATCGTGTACATGCCGGTACTGTAGGTGTACTGTACTCTTTGGACATGTCTTTAGAACAAGATGAAAGCACTTTAATTTCAAATAAATAAATTAAGACACCGTAGTGCTATGATCTTCTATGTCGTAACCACTTCACGTGTGTGTAAAATGTGCAGTAGTAGCAGAGGTCAGCAAAAATACTGACTTTAAAGAGGCTCCCATTGTGCCTTTACCTCAGGGCCAGAGTGTGGCTATTTTCAAATCACATTTCTGACCAACACAGAAATCCTCCACATTTCTGACCAACACAGAAATCCTCCACATTTCTGACCAACACAGAAATCCTCCACATTTCTGACCAACACAGAAATCCTCCACATTTCTGACCAACACAGAAAGCCTCCACATTTCTGACCAACACAGAAAGCCTCCAACAAAGCGCCACTGCTGAGCAGCAACAACAAAACATCTAAAACAAAAGTATTCAATGCAATTTAAATACACCACCCTGGCACCCTCAGCTCTGACCTGCAAACAATCCACCTGATAAATAATGTATTGTTTATATAATTGTAAAGTTATATTCTCAGCGCCACCCAGAAGCTCCTCAACCCGTTTCAGTTTGCCTATCAGCCCAGCACAGGAGTTGATGCCATTCTTACTGTCCTCAACATGGTCTGTAGACATCTAGAGGGGGCCAAATCCCATTTCAGTTCTCCTATCAGCCCAGCACAGGAGTTGATGGTGCCATTCTTACTGTCCTCAACATGGTCTGTAGACATCTAGAGGGTTCCAAATCCCATTTCAGGGTTCTGTTTGTTGACTTTTCTTCTGCATCCAGCCTTACATTCTGGCACAGAGACTCATAAGGGACTTCTCCTTAGATGGGGAGGGGCTGGTTTTGTGGCTGTTGGACTTCCTGAGCCAACGCTCACAGCGAGTCAAAGTAGGTCCCCATATGTCGGACATACGCAACACCAACACAGGTTCTCCTCAGGGATGTGTTTTGTCCCCACTCCTGTACATATTGTACACTAATAGTTGTACTAGTTTCCATCCTGACAGACACCTCGTTAAGTTCGCTGATGACCCTGCCTTGATCAGCCTGATGAATGATGACGAACACCATGGCCCAGTCCTAGATGACTTTGTAGAGTGGTGTGATGAATCACACTTCCTCAATACCAACAAGACCAAAGAGATGTGCATAGACTTCAGGAAGCGTACAACACCTACCTCTGCAACATCTATCAGAGGTCAGAACGTAGAGATTGTAGAGGAATACAAATATCTGGGTGTCCTCTTGGACAATAAGCTTCAGTGGAGTAAATGTTCAGACCTGATCTACAACAAGAGTCAACAAAGGCTGTACTTTCTCAAAAAGCTGGGATCTTTTAATGTTGATCTTTTAATGTTGACTATCACAAAATATTTTTTTACCCAAGACACCCCCTGTACCCAGACTGTACCCAGACTTTGAACTACTCCCCCCTGGGTGAAGGTATAGGGGACCCCTCGGCAGGAAAAACAGAACTAGACAATAATTTGTGCCCGGTGTGACATCCCTCTTAAATAGCTTGGGCTAATGTCCTATCCACTCAGTAAGGCCAGCAGGCTAATGTTCCTATCCACCCAGTAAGGCCAGCAGGCTAATGTTCCTATCCACCCAGTAAGGACAGCAGGCTAATGTTCCTATAGACTCAGTAAGACCAGCAGGCTAATGTTCCTATAGACTCAGTAAGACCAGCAGGCTAATGTTCCTATAGACTCAGTAAGGCCAGCAGGCTAATGTTCCTATCGACTCAGTAAGGCCAGCAGGCTAATGTTCCTATCCACCCTGTAAGACCAGCAGGCTAATGTTCCTATAGACTAAGTAAGGCCAGCAGGCTAATGTTCCTATAGACTCAGTAAGACCAGCAGGCTAATGTTCCTATAGACTCAGTAAGGCCAGCAGGCTAATGTTCCTATAGACTCAGTAAGGCCAGCAGGCTAATGTTCCTATAGACTCAGTAAGGCCAGCAGGCTAATGTTCCTATAGACTCAGTAAGGCCAGCAGGCTAATGTTCCTATCCACTCAGTAAGGCCAGCAGGCTAATGTTCCTATCCACCATGTAAGACCAGCAGGCTAATGTTCCTATAGACTCAGTAAGGCCAGCAGGCTAATGTTCCTATAGACTCAGTAAGACCAGCAGGCTAATATTCCTATAGACTCAGTAAGACCAGCAGGCTAATGTTCCTATAAACTCAGTAAGGCCAGCGGGCTAATGTTCCTATCCACCCAGTAAGGCCAGCAGGCTAATGTTCCTATAGACTCAGTAAGGCCAGCAGGCTAATGTTCCTATCCACTCAGTAAGGCCAGCAGGCTAATGTTCCTATAGACTCAGTAAGACCAGCAGGCTAATATTCCTATAGACTCAGTAAGACCAACAGGCTAATGTTCCTATCCACTCAGTAAGGCCAGCAGGCTAATGTTCCTATAGACTCAGTAAGACCAGCAGGCTAATGTTCCTATCCACCCAGTAAGGCCAGCAGGCTAATGTTCCTATAGACTCAGTAAGACCAGCAGGCTAATATTCCTATAGACTCAGTAAGACCAGCAGGCTAATGTTCCTATCCACTCAGTAAGGACAGCAGGCTAATGTTCCTATCCACTCAGTAAGGCCAGCAGGCTAATGTTCCTATCCACTCAGTAAGACAAGCAGGCTAATGTTCCTATAGACTCAGTAAGACCAGCAGGCTAATGTTCCTATCCACTCAGTAAGACCAGCAGGCTAATGTTCCTATAGACTCAGTAAGACCAGCAGGCTAATGTTCCTATCCACTCAGTAAGGCCAGCAGGCTAATGTTCCTATAGACTCAGTAAGGCCAGCAGGCTAATGTTCCTATCCACTCAGTAAGACCAGCAGGCTAATGTTCCTATAGACTCAGTAAGACCAGCAGGCTAATGTTCCTATCAACTCAGTAAGACCAGCAGGCTAATGTTCCTATAGACTCAGTAAGACCAGCAGGCTAATGTTCCTATAGACTCAGTAAGACCAGCAGGCTAATGTTCCTATAGACTCAGTAAGACCAGCAGGCTAATGTTCCTATAGACTCAGTAAGGCCAGCAGGCTAATGTTCCTATCCACTCAGTAAGGCCAGCAGGCTAATGTTCCTATAGACTCAGTAAGACCAGCAGGCTAATGTTCCTATAGACTCAGTAAGACCAGCAGGCTAATGTTCCTATAGACCCAGTAAGGCCAGCAGGCTAATGTCCTATCCACTCAGTAAGGCCAGCAGGCTAATGTTCCTATAGACTCAGTAAGGCCAGCAGGCTAATGTTCCTATATACTCAGTAAGGCCAGCAGGCTAATGTGCCTATAGACTCAGTAAGGCCAGCAGGCTAATGTTCCTATAGACTCAGTAAGGCCAGCAGGCTAATGTTCCTATCCACTCAGTAAGGCCAGCAGGCTAATGTTCCTATCCACCCTGTAAGACCAGCAGGCTAATGTTCCTATAGACTCAGTAAGGCCAGCAGGCTAATGTTCCTATAGACTCAGTAAGACCAGCAGGCTAATGTTCCTATAGACTCAGTAAGACCAGCAGGCTAATGTTCCTATAGATTCAGTAAGGCCAGCAGGCTAATGTTCCTATCCACTCAGTAAGGCCAGCAGGCTAATGTTCCTATAGACTCAGTAATACCAGCAGGCTAATGTTCCTATCCACTCAGTAAGGCCAGCAGGCTAATGTTCCTATAGACTCAGTAAGACCAGCAGGCTAATGTTCCTATAGACTCAGTAAGACCAGCAGGCTAATGTTCCTATAGACTCAGTAAGGCCAGCAGGCTAATGTTCCCATAGACTCAGTAAGGCCAGCAGGCTAATGTTCCTATAGACTCAGTAAGACCAACAGGCTAATGTTCCTATCCACTCAGTAAGGCCAGCAGGCTAATGTTCCTATTGACACAGTAAGGCCAGCAGGCTAATGTTCCTATAGACTCAGTAAGGCCAGCAGGCTAATGTTCCTATAGAATCAGTAAGACCAACAGGCTAATGTTCCTATCCACTCAGTAAGGCCAGCAGGCTAATGTTCCTATAGACTCAGTAAGGCCAGCAGGCTAATGTTCCTATAGACTCAGTAAGACCAACAGGCTAATGTTCCATCCACTCAGTAAGGCCAGCAGGCTAATGTTCCTATCCACCCAGTAAGGCCAGCAGGCTAATGTCCCTATAGACTCAGTAAGACCAACAGGCTAATGTTCCATCCACTCAGTAAGGCCAGCAGGCTAATGTTCCTATAGACTCAGTAAGGCCAGCAGGCTAATGTTCCTATAGACTCAGTAAGGCCAGCAGGCTAATGTTCCTATCCACTCAGTAAGGCCAGCAGGCTAATGTTCCTATAGACTCAGTAAGGCCAGCAGGCTAATGTTCCTATCCACTCAGTAAGGCCAGCAGGCTAATGTTCCTATCCACTCAGTAAGAACAGCAGGTTAATGTTCCTATCAACCCGGTAAGGCCAGCAGGCTAATATTCCTATTGACCCAGTAAGGCCAGGTGGCTAATGTTCCTATCGACTCAGTAAGGCCAGGAGGCTAATGTTCCTATCAACCCGGTAAGGCCAGCAGGCTAATGTTCCTATCGACTCAGTAAGGCCAGGAGGCTAATGTTCCTATAGACTCAGTAAGGCCAGCAGGCTAATGTTCCTATCCACCCAGTAAGGCCAGCAGGCTAATGTTCCTATAGACTCAGTAAGGCCAGCAGGCTAATGTTCCTATAGACTCAGTAAGGCCAGCAGGCTAATGTTCCTATCCACCCAGTAAGACCAGCAGGCTAAGGTTCCTATTGACACAGTAAGGCCAGCAGGCTAATGTTCCTATCCACCCAGTAAGGCCAGCAGGCTAATGTTCCTATAGACCCAGTAAGGCCAGCAGGCTAATGTTCCTATCCACCCAGTAAGGCCAGCAGGCTAATGTTCCTATCCACCCAGTAAGGCCAGCAGGCTAATGTTCCTATAGACTCAGTAAGACCAGCAGGCTAATGTTCCTATAGAATCAGTAAGGCCAGCAGGCTAATGTTCCTATCCACTCAGTAAGACAAGCAGGCTAATGTTCCTATAGACTCAGTAAGACCAGCAGGCTAATGTTCCTATCCACTCAGTAAGACCAGCAGGCTAATGTTCCTATAGACTCAGTAAGACCAGCAGGCTAATGTTCCTATCCACTCAGTAAGGCCAGCAGGCTAATGTTCCTATAGACTCAGTAAGGCCAGCAGGCTAATGTTCCTATCCACTCAGTAAGACCAGCAGGCTAATGTTCCTATAGACTCAGTAAGACCAGCAGGCTAATGATCCTATAGACTCAGTAAGACCAGCAGGCTAATGTTCCTATAGACTCAGTAAGACCAGCAGGCTAATGTTCCTATAGACTCAGTAAGACCAGCAGGCTAATGTTCCTATAGACTCAGTAAGGCCAGCAGGCTAATGTTCCTATCCACTCAGTAAGGCCAGCAGGCTAATGTTCCTATAGACTCAGTAAGACCAGCAGGCTAATGTTCCTATAGACTCAGTAAGACCAGCAGGCTAATGTTCCTATAGACCCAGAAAGGCCAGCAGGCTAATGTCCTATCCACTCAGTAAGGCCAGCAGGCTAATGTTCCTATAGACTCAGTAAGGCCAGCAGGCTAATGTTCCTATAGACTCAGTAAGGCCAGCAGGCTAATGTGCCTATAGACTCAGTAAGGCCAGCAGGCTAATGTTCCTATAGACTCAGTAAGGCCAGCAGGCTAATGTTCCTATCCACTCAGTAAGGCCAGCAGGCTAATGTTCCTATCCACCCTGTAAGACCAGCAGGCTAATGTTCCTATAGACTCAGTAAGGCCAGCAGGCTAATGTTCCTATAGACTCAGTAAGACCAGCAGGCTAATGTTCCTATAGACTCAGTAAGGCCAGCAGGCTAATGTTCCTATCCACCCAGTAAGACCAGCAGGCTAAGGTTCCTATTGACACAGTAAGGCCAGCAGGCTAATGTTCCTATCCACCCAGTAAGGCCAGCAGGCTAATGTTCCTATAGACCCAGTAAGGCCAGCAGGCTAATGTTCCTATCCACCCAGTAAGGCCAGCAGGCTAATGTTCCTATCCACTCAGTAAGGCCAGCAGGCTAATGTTCCTATAGACTCAGTAAGACCAGCAGGCTAATGTTCCTATAGAATCAGTAAGGCCAGCAGGCTAATGTTCCTATCCACTCAGTAAGACAAGCAGGCTAATGTTCCTATAGACTCAGTAAGACCAGCAGGCTAATGTTCCTATCCACTCAGTAAGACCAGCAGGCTAATGTTCCTATAGACTCAGTAAGACCAGCAGGCTAATGTTCCTATCCACTCAGTAAGGCCAGCAGGCTAATGTTCCTATAGACTCAGTAAGGCCAGCAGGCTAATGTTCCTATCCACTCAGTAAGACCAGCAGGCTAATGTTCCTATAGACTCAGTAAGACCAGCAGGCTAATGATCCTATAGACTCAGTAAGACCAGCAGGCTAATGTTCCTATAGACCCAGAAAGGCCAGCAGGCTAATGTCCTATCCACTCAGTAAGGCCAGCAGGCTAATGTTCCTATAGACTCAGTAAGGCCAGCAGGCTAATGTTCCTATAGACTCAGTAAGGCCAGCAGGCTAATGTGCCTATAGACTCAGTAAGGCCAGCAGGCTAATGTTCCTATAGACTCAGTAAGGCCAGCAGGCTAATGTTCCTATCCACTCAGTAAGGCCAGCAGGCTAATGTTCCTATCCACCCTGTAAGACCAGCAGGCTAATGTTCCTATAGACTCAGTAAGGCCAGCAGGCTAATGTTCCTATAGACTCAGTAAGACCAGCAGGCTAATGTTCCTATAGACTCAGTAAGACCAGCAGGCTAATGTTCCTATAGATTCAGTAAGGCCAGCAGGCTAATGTTCCTATCCACTCAGTAAGGCCAGCAGGCTAATGTTCCTATAGACTCAGTAATACCAGCAGGCTAATGTTCCTATCCACTCAGTAAGGCCAGCAGGCTAATGTTCCTATAGACTCAGTAAGACCAGCAGGCTAATGTTCCTATAGACTCAGTAAGACCAGCAGGCTAATGTTCCTATAGACTCAGTAAGGCCAGCAGGCTAATGTTCCTATAGACTCAGTAAGGCCAGCAGGCTAATGTTCCTATAGACTCAGTAAGACCAACAGGCTAATGTTCCTATCCACTCAGTAAGATCAGCAGGCTAATGTTCCTATTGACACAGTAAGGCCAGCAGGCTAATGTTCCTATAGACTCAGTAAGACCAACAGGCTAATGTTCCATCCACTCAGTAAGGCCAGCAGGCTAATGTTCCTATAGACTCAGTAAGGCCAGCAGGCTAATGTTCCTATAGACTCAGTAAGGCCAGCAGGCTAATGTTCCTATCCACTCAGTAAGGCCAGCAGGCTAATGTTCCTATAGACTCAGTAAGGCCAGCAGGCTAATGTTCCTATCCACTCAGTAAGGCCAGCAGGCTAATGTTCCTATCCACTCAGTAAGGCCAGCAGGTTAATGTTCCCATCAACCCGGTAAGGCCAGCAGGCTAATATTCCTATTGACCCAGTAAGGCCAGGTGGCTAATGTTCCTATCGACTCAGTAAGGCCAGGAGGCTAATGTTCCTATCAACCCGGTAAGGCCAGCAGGCTAATGTTCCTATCGACTCAGTAAGGCCAGGAGGCTAATGTTCCTATAGACTCAGTAAGGCCAGCAGGCTAATGTTCCTATCCACCCAGTAAGGCCAGCAGGCTAATGTTCCTATAGACTCAGTAAGGCCAGCAGGCTAATGTTCCTATAGACTCAGTAAGGCCAGCAGGCTAATGTTCCTATCCACCCAGTAAGACCAGCAGGCTAAGGTTCCTATTGACACAGTAAGGCCAGCAGGCTAATGTTCCTATCCACTCAGTAAGGCCAGCAGGCTAATGTTCCTATCCACCCAGTAAGGCCAGCAGGCTAATGTTCCTATAGACCCAGTAAGGCCAGCAGGCTAATGTTCCTATCCACCCAGTAAGGCCAGCAGGCTAATGTTCCTATCCACCCAGTAAGGCCAGCAGGCTAATGTTCCTATAGACTCAGTAAGACCAGCAGGCTAATGTTCCTATAGACTCAGTAAGGCCAGCAGGCTAATGTTCCTATAGACTCAGTAAGACCAGCAGGCTAATGTTCCTATAGACTCAGTAAGACCAGCAGGCTAATGTTCCTATAGACTCAGTAAGGCCAGCAGGCTAATGTTCCTATCAACTCAGTAAGGCCAGCAGGCTAATGTTCCTATCCACTCAGTAAGGCCAGCAGGCTAATGTTCCTATAGACTCAGTAAGACCAGCAGGCTAATGTTCCTATAGACTCAGTAAGGCCAGCAGGCTAATGTTCCTATCAACTCAGTAAGGCCAGCAGGCTAATGTTCCTATCCACTCAGTAAGACCAGCAGGCTAAAGTTCCTATAGACCCAGTAAGACCAGCAGGCTAATGTTCCTATCCACTCAGTAAGACCAGCAGGCTAAAGTTCCTATAGACCCAGTAAGACCAACAGGCTAATGTTCCTATCCACTCAGTAAGGCCAGCAGGCTAATGTTCCTATAGACTCAGTAAGGCCAGCAGGCTAATGTTCCTATAGACTCAGTAAGACCAACAGGCTAATGTTCCATCCACTCAGTAAGGCCAGCAGGCTAATGTTCCTATCCACCCAGTAAGGCCAGCAGGCTAATGTCCCTATAGACTCAGTAAGACCAACAGGCTAATGTTCCATCCACTCAGTAAGGCCAGCAGGCTAATGTTCCTATAGACTCAGTAAGGCCAGCAGGCTAATGTTCCTATAGACTCAGTAAGGCCAGCAGGCTAATGTTCCTATCCACTCAGTAAGGCCAGCAGGCTAATGTTCCTATAGACTCAGTAAGGCCAGCAGGCTAATGTTCCTATCCACTCAGTAAGGCCAGCAGGCTAATGTTCCTATCCACTCAGTAAGGCCAGCAGGTTAATGTTCCTATCAACCCGGTAAGGCCAGCAGGCTAATATTCCTATTGACCCAGTAAGGCCAGGTGGCTAATGTTCCTATCGACTCAGTAAGGCCAGGAGGCTAATGTTCCTATAGACTCAGTAAGGCCAGCAGGCTAATGTTCCTATAGACTCAGTAAGGCCAGCAGGCTAATGTTCCTATCCACCCAGTAAGACCAGCAGGCTAAGGTTCCTATTGACACAGTAAGGCCAGCAGGCTAATGTTCCTATCCACCCAGTAAGGCCAGCAGGCTAATGTTCCTATAGACCCAGTAAGGCCAGCAGGCTAATGTTCCTATCCACCCAGTAAGGCCAGCAGGCTAATGTTCCTATCCACCCAGTAAGGCCAGCAGGCTAATGTTCCTATAGACTCAGTAAGACCAGCAGGCTAATGTTCCTATAGAATCAGTAAGGCCAGCAGGCTAATGTTCCTATCCACTCAGTAAGACAAGCAGGCTAATGTTCCTATAGACTCAGTAAGACCAGCAGGCTAATGTTCCTATCCACTCAGTAAGACCAGCAGGCTAATGTTCCTATAGACTCAGTAAGACCAGCAGGCTAATGTTCCTATCCACTCAGTAAGGCCAGCAGGCTAATGTTCCTATAGACTCAGTAAGGCCAGCAGGCTAATGTTCCTATCCACTCAGTAAGACCAGCAGGCTAATGTTCCTATAGACTCAGTAAGACCAGCAGGCTAATGATCCTATAGACTCAGTAAGACCAGCAGGCTAATGTTCCTATAGACTCAGTAAGACCAGCAGGCTAATGTTCCTATAGACTCAGTAAGACCAGCAGGCTAATGTTCCTATAGACTCAGTAAGGCCAGCAGGCTAATGTTCCTATCCACTCAGTAAGGCCAGCAGGCTAATGTTCCTATAGACTCAGTAAGACCAGCAGGCTAATGTTCCTATAGACTCAGTAAGACCAGCAGGCTAATGTTCCTATAGACCCAGAAAGGCCAGCAGGCTAATGTCCTATCCACTCAGTAAGGCCAGCAGGCTAATGTTCCTATAGACTCAGTAAGGCCAGCAGGCTAATGTTCCTATAGACTCAGTAAGGCCAGCAGGCTAATGTGCCTATAGACTCAGTAAGGCCAGCAGGCTAATGTTCCTATAGACTCAGTAAGGCCAGCAGGCTAATGTTCCTATCCACTCAGTAAGGCCAGCAGGCTAATGTTCCTATCCACCCTGTAAGACCAGCAGGCTAATGTTCCTATAGACTCAGTAAGGCCAGCAGGCTAATGTTCCTATAGACTCAGTAAGACCAGCAGGCTAATGTTCCTATAGACTCAGTAAGGCCAGCAGGCTAATGTTCCTATCCACCCAGTAAGACCAGCAGGCTAAGGTTCCTATTGACACAGTAAGGCCAGCAGGCTAATGTTCCTATCCACCCAGTAAGGCCAGCAGGCTAATGTTCCTATAGACCCAGTAAGGCCAGCAGGCTAATGTTCCTATCCACCCAGTAAGGCCAGCAGGCTAATGTTCCTATCCACCCAGTAAGGCCAGCAGGCTAATGTTCCTATAGACTCAGTAAGACCAGCAGGCTAATGTTCCTATAGAATCAGTAAGGCCAGCAGGCTAATGTTCCTATCCACTCAGTAAGACAAGCAGGCTAATGTTCCTATAGACTCAGTAAGACCAGCAGGCTAATGTTCCTATCCACTCAGTAAGACCAGCAGGCTAATGTTCCTATAGACTCAGTAAGACCAGCAGGCTAATGTTCCTATCCACTCAGTAAGGCCAGCAGGCTAATGTTCCTATAGACTCAGTAAGGCCAGCAGGCTAATGTTCCTATCCACTCAGTAAGACCAGCAGGCTAATGTTCCTATAGACTCAGTAAGACCAGCAGGCTAATGATCCTATAGACTCAGTAAGACCAGCAGGCTAATGTTCCTATAGACTCAGTAAGACCAGCAGGCTAATGTTCCTATAGACTCAGTAAGACCAGCAGGCTAATGTTCCTATAGACTCAGTAAGGCCAGCAGGCTAATGTTCCTATCCACTCAGTAAGGCCAGCAGGCTAATGTTCCTATAGACTCAGTAAGACCAGCAGGCTAATGTTCCTATAGACTCAGTAAGACCAGCAGGCTAATGTTCCTATAGACCCAGAAAGGCCAGCAGGCTAATGTCCTATCCACTCAGTAAGGCCAGCAGGCTAATGTTCCTATAGACTCAGTAAGGCCAGCAGGCTAATGTTCCTATAGACTCAGTAAGGCCAGCAGGCTAATGTGCCTATAGACTCAGTAAGGCCAGCAGGCTAATGTTCCTATAGACTCAGTAAGGCCAGCAGGCTAATGTTCCTATCCACTCAGTAAGGCCAGCAGGCTAATGTTCCTATCCACCCTGTAAGACCAGCAGGCTAATGTTCCTATAGACTCAGTAAGGCCAGCAGGCTAATGTTCCTATAGACTCAGTAAGACCAGCAGGCTAATGTTCCTATAGACTCAGTAAGACCAGCAGGCTAATGTTCCTATAGATTCAGTAAGGCCAGCAGGCTAATGTTCCTATCCACTCAGTAAGGCCAGCAGGCTAATGTTCCTATAGACTCAGTAATACCAGCAGGCTAATGTTCCTATCCACTCAGTAAGGCCAGCAGGCTAATGTTCCTATAGACTCAGTAAGACCAGCAGGCTAATGTTCCTATAGACTCAGTAAGACCAGCAGGCTAATGTTCCTATAGACTCAGTAAGGCCAGCAGGCTAATGTTCCTATAGACTCAGTAAGGCCAGCAGGCTAATGTTCCTATAGACTCAGTAAGACCAACAGGCTAATGTTCCTATCCACTCAGTAAGATCAGCAGGCTAATGTTCCTATTGACACAGTAAGGCCAGCAGGCTAATGTTCCTATAGACTCAGTAAGACCAACAGGCTAATGTTCCATCCACTCAGTAAGGCCAGCAGGCTAATGTTCCTATAGACTCAGTAAGGCCAGCAGGCTAATGTTCCTATAGACTCAGTAAGGCCAGCAGGCTAATGTTCCTATCCACTCAGTAAGGCCAGCAGGCTAATGTTCCTATAGACTCAGTAAGGCCAGCAGGCTAATGTTCCTATCCACTCAGTAAGGCCAGCAGGCTAATGTTCCTATCCACTCAGTAAGGCCAGCAGGTTAATGTTCCCATCAACCCGGTAAGGCCAGCAGGCTAATATTCCTATTGACCCAGTAAGGCCAGGTGGCTAATGTTCCTATCGACTCAGTAAGGCCAGGAGGCTAATGTTCCTATCAACCCGGTAAGGCCAGCAGGCTAATGTTCCTATCGACTCAGTAAGGCCAGGAGGCTAATGTTCCTATAGACTCAGTAAGGCCAGCAGGCTAATGTTCCTATCCACCCAGTAAGGCCAGCAGGCTAATGTTCCTATAGACTCAGTAAGGCCAGCAGGCTAATGTTCCTATAGACTCAGTAAGGCCAGCAGGCTAATGTTCCTATCCACCCAGTAAGACCAGCATGCTAAGGTTCCTATTGACACAGTAAGGCCAGCAGGCTAATGTTCCTATCCACTCAGTAAGGCCAGCAGGCTAATGTTCCTATCCACCCAGTAAGGCCAGCAGGCTAATGTTCCTATAGACCCAGTAAGGCCAGCAGGCTAATGTTCCTATCCACCCAGTAAGGCCAGCAGGCTAATGTTCCTATCCACCCAGTAAGGCCAGCAGGCTAATGTTCCTATAGACTCAGTAAGACCAGCAGGCTAATGTTCCTATAGACTCAGTAAGGCCAGCAGGCTAATGTTCCTATAGACTCAGTAAGACCAGCAGGCTAATGTTCCTATAGACTCAGTAAGACCAGCAGGCTAATGTTCCTATAGACTCAGTAAGGCCAGCAGGCTAATGTTCCTATCAACTCAGTAAGGCCAGCAGGCTAATCTTCCTATCCACTCAGTAAGGCCAGCAGGCTAATGTTCCTATAGACTCAGTAAGACCAGCAGGCTAATCTTCCTATCCACTCAGTAAGGCCAGCAGGCTAATGTTCCTATAGACTCAGTAAGACCAGCAGGCTAATGTTCCTATAGACTCAGTAAGACCAGCAGGCTAATCTTCCTATCCACTCAGTAAGGCCAGCAGGCTAATGTTCCTATAGACTCAGTAAGACCAGCAGGCTAATGTTCCTATAGACTCAGTAAGAGCAGCAGGCTAATCTTCCTATCCACTCAGTAAGGCCAGCAGGCTAATGTTCCTATAGACTCAGTAAGACCAGCAGGCTAATCTTCCTATCCACTCAGTAAGGCCAGCAGGCTAATGTTCCTATAGACTCAGTAAGACCAGCAGGCTAATGTTCCTATAGACTCAGTAAGACCAGCAGGCTAATGTTCCTATAGACTCAATAAGACCAGCAGGCTAATGTTCCTATCCACTCAGTAAGGCCAGCAGGCTAATGTTCCTATCCACTCAGTAAGGCCAGCAGGCTAATGTTCCTATCCACCAAGTAAGGCCAGCAGGCTAATGTTCCTATAGACCCAGTAAGGCCAGCAGGCTAAAGTTCCTATCCACCCTGTAAGGCCAGCAGGCTAATGTTCCTATCCACCCTGTAAGACCAGCAGGCTAATGTTCCTATTGACCCAGTATGGCCAGCAGGCTAATGTTCCTATTGACCCAGTAAGGCCAGCAGGCTAATGTTCCTATCCACTCAGTAAGGCCAGCAGGCTAGTCTCTTTTTATTTGTATGTAACTGTTATGAAAGTTGTATTGTCAATTTTATTTATATTTAAACGCCACCTTAAACGTGTACATGACACTGCAACAACCCTTCCCCACGGGGACAATAAAGTAAAGTAAGTAGGACACTCAACATACGTTATACAGTAGTGATGGTAGCCACCTTACCTTAGTCACAGGAGGCTGCTGAGGGGAGAACGGCTCATAATAATGGCCGGATCGGAGCAATTGGAATGGCATCAAACACCTGGAGACCATGTGTTTGATGTTATAGAGTAGCGATGGGACGCTTGTCTCACATTTTCAAGGCACTCTGATCTGATAGAAAAGTACCGATGCTTGTATCAAAGTAACAATAAGACGTGATTGATGACGTTTTGCATCTTCAGACATCGCACTATCATCTGACAGCTGTAGGAACTGCCGGACAAAGAGCGCCGACCTGCTGCTAAACAGGTGGAAAGTTGGCTCCGGGCGTAGAGCCAAAGTGATATTAATTTAAACAGCTCTAGTTGTTATAGGTAATGATCAAATTATGGATACAAAGTTCTTTGTTAATATGTCAAAGCGAGTTTAAAAAGTTTAATTGAAGTTAAATTCAATTCAAGAGGTGACAGGCAGTTACACGTGATAAAAAAACTTTGTTGGATCCAACTGTGCCTTTCAAAACATCGACCTGCACTGAACACCACTTCCAAACTTACTCTAGATAGTCTTTCAAAACATCGACCTGCACCGGACACCACTTCCAAACTTACTCTAGATAGTCTTTCAAAACATCGACCTGCGCTGGGCACCACTTCCAAACTTACTCTAGATAGTCTTTCAAAACATCGACCTGCGCTGGGCACCACTTCCAAACTTACTCTAGATAGTCTTTCAAAACATCGACCTGCGCTGGGCACCACTTCCAAACTTACTCTAGATAGTCTTTCAAAACATCGACCTGCGCTGGGCACCACTTCCAAACTTACTCTAGATAGTCTTTCAAAACATCGACCTGCGCCGAACACCACTTCCAAACTTACTCTAGATAGTCTTTCAAAACATCGACCTGCACTGAACACCACTTCCAAACTTACTCTAGATAGTCTTTCAAAACATCGACCTGCACCGGACACCACTTCCAAACTTACTCTAGATAGTCTTTCAAAACATCGACCTGCACCGGACACCACTTCCAAACTTACTCTAGATATTCAGATATTCTTCACTTACTTTCACTTGACAGGTGGCTAAGCCTGTAAAGCAGTGGTGAGTGAGATTCCCCCCCTGTGGAGTACCATCCGCTTTGGTTCCTGAACGGTAGCCCAGGAGATAGGGTGGAGGATTAGGAATCCTCCAGACACCATAGGCCCAGGATTAAATCCTGGCTAAATTTGGAAAATGATTTTATTTGAAACCACACTAGCGGGACATTGTTGTTCAAATAATTTGTTTTATTTAGTCAAACCTATGATCATCTTTGGTCTTCAGCATCCTACATAAAACCACGGATGCACAGTTTTTGAGAAAATAGTGAACCGGGAAGGCAAAGAAGGAGAGCAGGATGTGAACCCCACATTCAAACTACATTTTGTTAATTAAAGCTCACACCTATCCATTGCGCTAGGTGATTGGCAACTGATGTATGTTTACAATTGTGTTTACAATAGGCTCATTCATCCCCCTCCTCTCCCCTGTAACTATTCCCCAGGTCGTTGCTGCAAATGAGAAGGTGTTCTCAGTCAACTTACCTGGTAAAATAACGGTAAAATAAATAAATAAAAATGTAGGTGGTGAGAACATAGTTCGCTTGAGAGTAGTGGCCTTTTTTTTTTTTTTTTTACAACAACACAACAACGAAGTTGGAATTATCATTATGTATGTTCATGAAGTCTACTACTGCAATAAAATGTTTGTCATTTGAGACTCCTAGGAGATAACCAAGTGAGACATAATTGTTTTAGTTCCGACGTGCATTAGATATATTGTTGTTGTTGTTGTTGATTTGTCTGGTTTCTGTTGTTTATAGTAGCATATGTCATCTGAATCAACCAGTAGGTGAACTCAGTACCAAAGCCCTCATTACAAATATCTCTTAAAGAACAAGAGCTTTGTGCTGAAGGAATTGGATAAAATTACATTTTGGTCAATAGAGATGAAAATGATAAATATAGACACTAATCTTTATGCCCTGAATTGGATTTGCATAAACATTAACAAAATGAATATAATTTACAAAACAATACTAAAGTAAACCCAAATGGAGATGGTAAATTTGGAGCCACAACAAGCTGCTTCCTCATTCCATTTTTTTGGATGATACTTCACTGGAGCCCACAGCTTTGAGTTCGTATGCAAATAACACATCAATTACATTATGCATTACTGATGCACCAGCCTGGCCATCTGACCTGACAAGGAGAGACTCCTAGTGGTGTGTGCTATGTATAATATTTCTGCATTTGCATTCATTAGCAGAGGGAACAAAATATGTTATGTTCCAAGAGAGACTGAATGGTTTAAAAAGTCCTTGCAATTTTTACAGTAATATATAGAAACAGATAAAAGTTATGTTTTTAAAATTTTAGTAGCGACATGGATTACGCAACAGATGACAAAAGTCGTTTTGTAAGAAGTAACAGTGATCCTGCAAAGGGCATTTCATGTTAATTAAAACAGTGTCGGATCCAATGTTTAAACTGCCACTGCTGGCCTTGCAATACACTTCCTGCCATCTCTGTATAGGCACATAGAACTTGTCTCAGCAGCTGTGGACTCGTCTCACACCAGAAAGCAAACCAGCTTTATCGCCCACTGAGCAGCATCCCAGCTAACAATATTAAGGAGAGACAACGTTTTTGTAATGTTACCGTAATTTTCCCCTAATGTTGGAGTGTCCAGTTTTCCATTAGTTGGGGGAACATTATATCTATGTTAACAAAAACCTTCTAAAAGCCTTTTTAACATGTTTTGGTGTTAAAGTTAGGAGAACTTTCCTTAATGTCAAGCAGAACTTCTCTAGAATGTGGTTGCAATGTTTTTAGAATGTACAAAATGAAGGTTTTAGAAGCATTTTCTGGCACATTGCAAGAACCGTCATGTGTCTAGGTTTCTGAGGGTTAGGAAAATATTCCATCAACGTCACATCAAGCATACACAAAACACGGTTGCCATGTTCTCAGAATATGAGATATTAATGTTCTAGGCATGTTTCATGGGAACGCTGCAAGAACATTTCTGTGTATCAGTTGTCAAGAGGTCGCCTGTTGGTCCAAAATAAATGTTCCCCCTAACAACATAAAAATGAATCACACATCACACCTTGTTGCTGTTGCCAAGCCCATCAAGTCCCTGATTGGTGAACCACAAATCTATTCACAGCTCCTTTTATATGTTGGTGAGGTTAGGGAAACTCTCACACACACTATGCTTTTAACATGAAATGCTCTCATTATTTTGAGTTAATCAAGGAGAAAGAGAACAACATTTTTGTCAAATGCAAACACTACAAAGGCAGCATTGTTCTCTTTGCCAGAAACATCACATCAAACCCCAAAAAGCATCTGGAGGTTGAGCACAAAGGCACAACGTTGGAAACCAAAGTCCCAGAAACGCATGAAAGAGGAGAAATCTACACATAATATGATAATAACTATTCTGACAACATTCAAAACGGTAATATTAACATATAGTGAGAGTAGGGTGACTCCCCTAGCAGGTCTCAAACCCAGGCCACCAGCATCCATGACTAACACCCTAACCACTGTCCCAATAAAGGATATCTCCAGGCCACCAGCATCCATGACTAACACCCTAACCACTGTCCCAATAAGGGATATCTCCAGGCCACCAGCATCCATGACTAACACCCTAACCACTGTCCCAATAAGGGATATCTCCAGGCCACCAGCATCCATGACTAACACTCTAACCACTTTCCCAATAAGGGATATCTCCAGGCCACCAGCATCCATGACTAACACCCTAACCACTGTCCCAATAAGGGATATCTCCAGGCCACCAGCATCCATGACTAACACCCTAACCACTGTCCCAATAAGGGATATCTCCAGGCCACCAGCATCCATGACTAACACCCTAACCACTGTCCCAATAAGGGATATCTCCAGGCCACCAGCATCCATGACTAACACCATAACCACTGTCCCAATAAGGGATATCTCCAGGCCACCAGCATCCATGACTAACACCCTAACCACTGTCCCAATAAGGGATATCTCAAGGGCACCAGCATCCATGACTAACACTCTAACCACCGTCCCAATAAGGGATATCTCCAGGCCACCAGCATCCATGACTAACACCCTAACCACTGTCCCAATAAAGGATATCTCCAGGCTACCAGCATCCATGACTAACACCCTAACCACTGTCCCAATAAGGGATATCTCCAGGCCACCAGCATCCATGACTAACACCCTAACCACTGTCCCAATAAGGGATATCTCGAGGGCAGCCTGAAACAGCCTGATAGGTCCAGAAGAAACCCTAACCCCTCCTCCCTAGGCACTAGATCTGAAACAGCCTGATAGGTCCAGAAGAAACCCTAACCCCTCCTCCCTAGTCACTAGATCTGAAACAGCCTGATAGGTCCAGAAGAAACCCTAACCCCTCCTCCCTAGGCACTAGATCTGAAACAGCCTGATAGGTCCAGAAGAAACCCTAACCCCTCCTCCCTAGTCACTAGATCTGAAACTGCCTGATAGGTCCAGAAGAAACCCTAACCCCTCCTCCCTAGTCACTAGATCTGAAACAGCCTGATAGGTCCAAAAGAAACCCTAACCCCTCCTCCCTAGGCACTAGATCTGAAACAGCCTGATAGGTGGAAGCACCAGTGTAAATTCACTTTGAAGTAAATCTCAGCTCTGTTAAAAGTACACTAAAGAAAAACTATTATTGATCATAGTGATTCAGGTGTATCATTTAAAAACAGGTTAATATACCCCACTAACATTAGACAACTATACAGAAAGCTCTTAAATTGCTGAAGTATGTCATTCAAATCAATGATAAAAGACTAGTCAGATCGACTGACATCTGACACAGACATGGTTGCGTAGCAGATAGATCAGAGTACGGTGAACCAAGAGGTTGTGAATTCAAATTCCAGGTGAGGACATCTTGAATAATAATTATAAAGTATAAATGAACATGCACAATGTAATCATGTATGTCAAAGTGTGTTAAATATTTATGTTTAAAACACAATGTTAAAAACGCTGTTGGTGTGAGGATCCCTATCCTTGCTAACAGACAAACACCTATGAATGGATCAGCTGTCACGTTCTGACCTTAGCTCCTTTTTTATGTCTCTATTTCGGTTTGGTCAGGGCGTCAGTTGGGGTGGGCATTCTATGTTTTGTTCTATGTTTTGTATTTCTGTGTTTGGCCTGGTATGGTTCCCAATCAGAGGCAGCTGTCAATTGTTGTCTCTGATTGAGAACCATACTTAGGTAGCCTGTTCCCACCTGTGTTTGTGGGTAGTTGTTTCCTGTTTTGTGTTGTGTCACCTGATAGGACTGTTTCGTTTTTTCACCTTTGTTATTTTGTATTCAGTGTTCAGTTTAATAAATTTATCAGGACCTTGATATGCTCGGCAACAGTAACAAGACATTATGTGTAATGAAATATTTGTTTGATACAAATGTTCTTGCAACATTCCCATAAAACTAGAACATTAAATATCTTATGTTCTGAGAACGTGGCAACCATGTTCTGTGTATGTTCTGTGTATGTATATACTGTACTCTATACCATCTACTGCATCTTGAGTAAGCCGTTCTGTACCATCACCCATTCATATATCATTACATTACATTTAAGTCATTTAGCAGACGCTCTTATCCAGAGCGACTTACAAATTGGAAAGCTCATACATATTCATCCTGGTCCCCCCGTGGGAATTGAACCCTGGTCCCCCCGTGGGAATTGAACCCACAACCCTGGCGTTGCAAGCGCCATGCTCTACCAACTGAGCCACACGGGACCACATTTCTTTATGTACATATTCTTTATCCCTTTACACGTGTGTGTGTATAAGGTAGTAGTTGTGGAATTGTTAGGTTAGATTACTCGTTTGTTATTAATGCATTGTCGGAACTAGAAGCACAAGCATTTCGCTACACTCGCATTAACATCTGCTAACCATGTGTATGTGACAAATAAAATTTGATTTGATTTGATTTGATGTTTGGTGGTACATTGATGGAATATTCTCCTAACCCACAGAAAACCGGACACATGAATGTTCTTGCAACGTTCCAATGAAACATGTCTAGGTCATTAACATCTTCAGTTCTGAGAACATGGTAACCACGTTCTGGATAAGTTATATTTGACAAATAAGAGAATGGTCTATTGGAAATATTCCTTGCACATCATGGGAACATTCCTATGAAAACATTAGCTAATGGCCTAATGAGACTCTTAAGGGAACATTCTCCAAAGTTATGGGAATGCTTGTTGTTAGCTGGGACTAACCTGCAGATAAACTAGAGAGAGAGACAAACGCTGTGCTCTATTTGTGTAGTGTTAGCGACGCATCACGCCACTGCAGCAGTGCAGATAAGCAAGTGAAACGTTGGGATTGGCAGGGAAAGCAGCCTGGGCTTCTATCAGCCCCCTTTTTCTGCTGGTCTCACAGATCTGCCTATCACAGCTTCTCTCAAAGGTCGCACAAATGCAAATTACATTCCCGCAGTCTCTATTTGTGTACAGTGTACATTTTTGAACACCTGTATGCAGTCGTTGCTCAAGTGGATCTTGGTTCTTATATGGACCCTGTCTAGGTTAAGATGGTGAGCTTTTGTTGTGAAATTATATATTTGTCTTCATTTTTACTATAGCAAACATATGTGTGAGATGGCAAGGCAGGAAGACAAGGGTTAATCTAACCCCCCCCCCCCCCCAGGACCACACTGTGGGATGGAGTCAGTAGGAAGAGGAACTACCCACCACCCACTCCCCCCCCCCCCCCCCCTGGGACTACACTGTGGGATGCAGTCGGTCAGAAGAAGGGCCAGGGAACTCGATTCCAGTTCTAGAGTCACGGCGAGAACAAAGGATAAAACCCATCACGTAGCTACATACATCAAAAAGTCAAAAGTACACGTAAAACCTTTTATAGTCATCTTGTAGTCTGTGAGAGCAATCACACTGTACTACTTAGCACCTAAGGGGAACCATGTCTTGTCGTATAGTTACCAAACTATGCTCTGGAGTCTAGTCTTGAGGTGTCACAATACTGAGCAGGGCTATGTGGCTTCTCTAGCGCAGGGCCCGGTTCCATAAAGCATCTTAAGTTAATTTCCCCCTTATCTTTTCACTTAAAGTTTCCTTAACTTTAAGACAGTTGCACAACACATTGTATGGTAAATTTCCCCCTTAAATTAAGTGAAAAAGTTAAGGGTTCCCTATGAGGTCCCTTAAGTGCTTCATTCAGTATGGATATCAATGTAAACAGCATTTGTGGAGGTGAATGTTGCTTTCTTCTGCCCTGGTTTCAAAAGGAAAACATCAACCAGCAAGTTAGCTAGGTAGCTAAACATTGGAAGTTGCACAATCCATAGCTACAAAGCTAGCTAGCTACCTACGCTGTAAGTTAGCTTGACGTGCTAGAATGTAATATAAAAAAAGTTGAGAGAAAAGTTACTAAAATAAATGTTTTGTTATCTTCTTAATCAATTTGTTTCTCCTGTCTTGAATGTAGAAGTTTAATTTGGCGATCTCCCAAAATAAAAGCGATCTCTTTGATGAGACACTCATTCAGCAAATCAGGTCGTCTCCGTGGTAACCAGAGACTCTTTCTGCATTTACATGCCTTTAAACTACCATAAAACCCTTAAATTATGCCCGTACCGAAGGAAATGTTTAACTGGCTCTATACAACGCCCTTAAACAATTCCAATAGGCAAGGGAAATTATACCTTAAGGGAAACACCCTGAGCTCTGGCTTCAGCGTTAAACAGAAAAACAGCCGTGATTAATCTCTGGTCATGTCCTGAAGAGTACATATGTCATGTAACCCCACGTACACACATATAACACAGACACAGAGTCACTGACATTAAGATTGGAGTGAAGTTTCCTAAAAGGCTTAAATAAATAACCACCGACTGTGCAATGCTATATCCAGGCAACAGGTGGGGCTCTCAGATCTGTCACGAAGAAGTCAACAACCTTGAGTTCCTTGTTCAAGACTGAAGCGCTAAGACTAGCTAAATAAATCCACGGAGCATTTGTCCCGTTACCGGAAACATTTTACTCAATGAAACTATCTACGGTCAAAGAAGCCCTTCGGTGACGATCATATACCGTGTACAATGAAGATAAGCAAGCAAGTTACACATGATGTAATTATATTTGTTCATCTTCAGTTTCATGCTCTTCGGTCTGCGGCCTTTGTCCAGGGCACATCCACTGCTCCGACCAGACTCTGCATCATTAAACAGTTAACGTATCCTTCTAGCTGCATCTGTTTCTGAAGGCACTGAAGATGAGTGAAGGTCACAGTTGAGTGGCTGCAAATTGAAGAGGTACACACGCACCACGGGCTCATTTCCCATAGGAGACCATGGCAGTCATATATGCCCATCCAAGCACAAAATGTGCATTGAGGAAATACAGTTTACAGAATTCAGCTTACACATGTAGAGGAGTTTCTGTCAGAATAACAGAAAATATATTTAACAGCTAAGAATACCAAATAATACTGTAGATTTAACAGCTAAGAAAACCAAACTCAAACACATCCACAGATGTTGTAGGACGATATATCATACCATATACAGTCGGGCAACATAGTTAGAGACAAAATAGTAAAGCAAACTTTAATATGGACTAGTCTGACTATACACCATTTCAATTAATGTCACCCTGAACCCGAGATAGGTTACATTTAGCAAGTATCCACAACATTCCCACAAAGATTAAATAACAGCTAGGCAACTTGAAAAATATCTACAATAACACTTGCAGAGATGCTCGAGCTTGACGTCAGTCCAACTGTGCTCTACCAGTGTATTGGGAGAGTATGTTGACGTCAAGCCTACTGTATAGTTTAACCTGCTCAAGAGGTTCCACTTGTAAAGACACAAAGAAACGTGAGAGAATGATGACCAGTACCTGAATGAGAGCTATACATGTAGACAAACTTGGTCCATTTGTAGTGATGAATCAGGGCGATGAGGGGCTCCTGAAGCTCCGGTCTCAGCTGGATCACAAACTGGTTGTTGGTTTCTATGGGGAAACTGGGTGTCACAAAGCAGACGTGGAGAGCCCCGCAGAACGACATGAGCATGTGCATGGTCTTCCTGTCATACAATCCAATGATGGCATAGACTCCTTTGGAAAACTGTGAACAAACTGTGGAGAGGAAAAGTAAAAGAGGAGGAAAGATGAACATGTTAGGTTTATGAGAGTTTCTGTTTATGCTGGTATTAAACATTGGGTTGCACGGGCCTATTGCAACTTTCTGCCCTGTTTCTGTAAAGTACATCAGACCGGCCTGGAGAGGGTGGGAGAACATGAAAAGATGAGAGCTCCGAGGGGTCACCCATCACAGTTCAACAAACAGGGGGAAGACAATTGTTGATAATGTGCTAGGGGTAAACAAGTTTAATTTTAAAACACATTTTGTATAATAAAACATGCAAACTGGATCAATAAATGAATAGATAAATAATTAAATAAGTACATAATTGGAAATCACACCAAGGGATGAAGAGATTAAGTGGTACAAAGATAAGTGCTATGTTAAAGTGCTTGATATAATACAATTAAATATTTAAAAAAACGACAAAACCAGATTGAACAAATAAATACATTGTTTTATATTGAACTTCCTCCTCGTGTCGGTGGCCCCTCCAGCTCTCTTAATTAGGCCCTCACTAACTCCCACTGTCAATGCTTTATCCTCCTCTTTACCGTTCATACCAAGTGGAGCCAAGGTCTTAAATGTTGCTATCCACCTGGATTAGGGTTAGGGTAGGGTTAGGGTTGGGTAGGGTAGGGTAGGGTTAGGGTAAGGGTAGGGTTAGGGTAGGGTATGGTTAGGGTAGGGTGGGGTTAGGGTAGGCTAGGGTTAGGGTAGGGTTGGGTTAGGGTTGGATCAGGGTAGGGTTAGGGTAGGGTGGGGTGGGGTTAGGATAGGGTTAGGGTTAGGGTAGGGTTAGGGTAGGGTTATGGTTAGGGTATGGTTAGGGTTATGTTTAGGATAGGGTAGGGTTAGGGTTAGGGTAGGGTTAGGGTTAGGGTAAGGTAGGGTAGGGTAAGGGCAGGGTTAGGGTTAGGGTAGGGTGGGTTAGGGTAAGGGCAGGGTTAGGGTTAGGGTTAGGGTAGGGTGGGGTGGGGTTAGGGTAGGGTTAGGGTTAGGGTAAGGGTAGGGTGGGGTGGGGTTAGGGTAGGGTTAGGGTAGGGTGGGGTGGGGTTAGGGTAGGGTTAGGGTAAGGGTTAGGGTAGGGTAGGGTAGGGTGGGGTTAGGGTAGGGTTAGGGTTAGGGTAAGGGTAGGGTTAGGGTAGAGTTAGGGTTAGGGTAGGGTGGGGTGGGGTTAGGGTAGGGTTAGGGTTAGGGTAAGGGTAGGGTTAGGTTAGGGTTAGGGTAGGGTGGGGTGGGGTTACGTTAGGGTTAGGGTAGGGTTAGTGTAAGGGTAGGGTTAGGGTAGGGTTAGGGTTAGGGTAAGGGTAGGGTGGGGTGGGGTTAGGGTAGGGTTAGGGTTAGGGTAAGGGTTAGGGTAGGGTTAGGTTAGGGTTAGGGTTAGGGTAGGGTTAGGGTAAGGGTTAGGATAAGGGTTAGGGTAGGTTGGGGTGGGGTTAGGGTAGGGTTATGGTAGGGTTAGGTGGAGAGGAAAAGGAAAGAGGAGAGGTGAACATGTGATTTGATTTGATTGCCATAATGGGACCCATGTCGTCGTTAAAGTTCTACTTTTGACTCATCTCTTCATGGAACATTCTCCCAAGTGTCTTGATTATCATCCAGGTACTTCCATGTGCTTTTAGACAAACTTGAGTCCACTTTCTGGAGTGTAAGGGGCCAATAATGTTTTCACACAGGGGAATTGGGTGTTGTATAACTTTGTTAATTAAATAAATAAAATAAGTATATATTTTTTGTGTGTTATTTTGTAAATGCAGGTTCCCTTGATCTAATATTAGTTTTGCTTGAAGATCTGATTACATTCAGTATAAAAAATATGCGAAAATCAAGAAAATCAGAAAGGGGCAAATACTTTTTCGCAGCACTGTATAAAGCGTGTTATAAAAATAAATGCAGTGCTATTTGAATGAGAACAGTGAGAAGAGATGGGGTAATTGGCACACCAGGAATGCAAGGTAGTGCCATGGTGGTGACAGCTATCTTTGCAACCATTCATTGATGATCTTAATAAGGTGTTGTTTTTTTTTATCTTGTTCACGTCTCTATTTGTCTGTGTATAACTTTTCTTTCATTCCATAGTGAGGCTCAATCATTTCTGCACTGTCACTCATTGTGGCTTCTCTCTGCAAGTGGTTTGCTTGTTATCCAATAGAAGTAGGGATCTGAAAAGACAGGAGCTGCTGCCATAATATTATATGATCAAGAACTGCAGCAAATGTGTCGTATACACACTGTCTATATCTATATAGAACGCTTTGATGTATATCACCTGCTAGCGAGTCAGCTGTCTTTATTCATCTAGACATGGCTGTTCACCTGCTAGCAAGTCAGCTGTCTTTATTCATCTAGACATGGCTGTTCACCTGCTAGCAAGTCAGCTGTCTTTATTCATCTAGACATGGCTGTTTACCTGCTAGCGAGTCAGCTGTCTTTATTCATCTAGACATGGCTGTTTACCTGCTAGCAAGTCAGCTGTCTTCATTCATCTCGATATGGCTGTTCACCTGCTAGCAAGTCAGCTGTCTTTATTCATCTGGACATGGCTGTTCACCTGCTAGCAAGTCAGCTGACTTTATTCATCTAGACATGGCTGTTTACCTGCTAGCGAGTCAGCTGTCTTTATTCATCTGGACATGGCTGTTCACCTGCTAGCAAGTCAGCTGTCTTTATTCATCTAGACATGGCTGTTCACCTGCTAGCAAGTCAGCTGTCTTTATTCATCTAGACATGGCTGTTCACCTGCTAGCGAGTCAGCTGTCTTTATTCATCTAGACATGGCTGTTAACCTGCTAGCGAGTCAGCTGTCTTTATTCATCTAGACATGGCTGTTTACCTGCTAGCGAGTCAGCTGTCTTTATTCATCTGGACATGGCTGTTCACCTGCTAGCAAGTCAGCTGTCTTTATTCATCTAGACATGGCTGTTCACCTGCTAGCAAGTCAGCTGTCTTTATTCATCTAGACATGGCTGTTCACCTGCTAGCAAGTCAGCTGTTTTTATTCATCAAGACATGGCTGTTCACCTGCTAGCAAGTCAGCTGTCTTTATTCATCTAGACATGGCTGTTCTCCTGCTAGCAAGTCAGCTGTCTTTATTCATCTCGATATGGCTGTTCACCTGCTAGCAAGTCAGCTGTCTTTATTCATCTGGACATGGCTGTTCACCTGCTAGCAAGTCAGCTGACTTTATTCATCTAGACATGGCTGTTTACCTGCTAGCGAGTCAGCTGTCTTTATTCATCTGGACATGGCTGTTCACCTGCTAGCAAGTCAGCTGTCTTTATTCATCTAGACATGGCTGTTCACCTGCTAGCAAGTCAGCTGTCTTTATTCATCTAGACATGGCTGTTCACCTGCTAGCGAGTCAGCTGTCTTTATTCATCTAGACATGGCTGTTAACCTGCTAGCGAGTCAGCTGTCTTTATTCATCTAGACATGGCTGTTCTCCTGCTAGCAAGTCAGCTGTCTTTATTCATCTCGATATGGCTGTTCACCTGCTAGCAAGTCAGCTGTCTTTATTCATCTGGACATGGCTGTTCACCTGCTAGCAAGTCAGCTGTCTTTATTCATCTAGACATGGCTGTTCAGTGAAGAAAGAAAACCAAAACAGTGATTCAAATCTACAAGATGAAGACTTGATCTGGAGAGCTTGTAAAAGTTTCTCTGTTGTACCTGTGTTCACAGGGAGAACGCTTTGTTATTGTTTGAACTTCAAAAATAAACCTAATTGGAATTACTCGTATTAAGCGGATTTGAATTTAGTTTCTTTCTGATTATACAGATGTAGGACCTTAGTTTGAGCCAGTTTTTTTCCCAGCAGCAACAGGAAATGGGAATGATTCTGTGGATTATAATGAATGGATATTTTTTGCAGGGATTGTACATTTTTCTTAAGGGCGAAATCAAGTCTGAAATTTCAAAGTGGAAATTACAAACTTCAGAAGCCTTCTTAAACCTCAACCCACATTTTTTTGGTGATCAAATTAAGATTCCACATCTGTATTTTGTGCAGATTTGTTTAGTCTTTACTGCGTATGCTATGTTGTTCCTATCTAAATCACAACCACATTTATCCTTGTAACAGCCAGGGCCATTTTTCCTCCAATGCAAAAGATACCAGAAGACTCTTTTATTATTATTTTCAAGATACACATCTTTCTCGCCAGGAGATACAAAGGCAATACAAGACTCGACAGTTCTTTTATATCCTTGTCCCATGTACCTTTAATCTCTTTATCATCGCCCTCCAGTGTATTTAAGTAGAGTACTCTAGCTATAACAAATTCATCCCACTGGGCACACCACATAATTTCAACGTGGAGAATTGGGTAACATTTGGTTTTATACGTTGATCAATGAGATTACAATCTATTTTCACCCACTCAAAAAGACAGTCAAATGTTTGTTGAATTCCCAATCTGTTACCACAATGCTTCAACCACCTAAAAGTACAACCAAATTCCAATGGAAAATCAATATATGATTTTCGGTTTAGTTGTCAATTAAATGTGTTATCACTGCGCTGTCAAACATTTAAAAGCACAGCAAAGTTTAAATGGGAATACAATTTCAGATATTTTGTCAATTTATACAACAATTTAAAGTGTTATGACTGTGCTTCATCTAATAGCAAAACCAAATAACCCTGGATTGCAATTTAGATTCAAATTTAGATTATAAGTACAGTTGAAGTCGGAAGTAAACTTACACTTAGGTTGGAGTCATTAAAACCTGTTTTTCAACCACTCAACAAGTTTATTGTGAACAAACTATAGTTTTGGCAAGTCGGTGAGGACATCTACTTTGTGCATGACACAAGTAATTTTCCCAACAATTGTTTACAGACAGATTATTTCACTTATAATTCACTGTATCACAATTCCAGTGGGTCAGAAGTTTACATACACTAAGTTGACTCTGCCTTTAAACAGCTTGGAAAATCCCAGAAAATGATGTCATGGCTTTAGAAGCTTCTGATAGGCTAATTGACATCATTTGAGTCAATTGCAGGTATACCTGTGGATGTATTTCAAGGCCTACCTTCAAACTCAGTGCCTCTTTGCTTGACATCATGGGGAAAATCAAAATAAATCAGCCAAGACCTCAGAATTATTTTTTTTAGACTTCCACAAGTCTGGTTCATCCTTGGGAGCAATTTCCAAACGCCTGAAGGTACCACGTTCATCTGTACAAACAGTAGTATAAACACCATGGGACCACGCAGCCGTCATACCGCTCAGGAAGGAGACGCGTTCTGTCTCCTAGAGATTAATGTACTTTGGTGCAAAAAGGGCAAATCAATCCCAGAAATACAGCAAAAGACCTTGTGAAGATGCTGGATGAAACAGGTACAAAAGTATCTATATCCACAGTAGAGTCCTATATCGACATAACCTGAAAGGCCGCTCCGCAAGGAAGAAGCCACTGCTCCAAAACCGCCATAAAAAAGCCAGTCTACGGTTTGAAACTGCACATGGGGACAAAGATCTTACTTTTTGGAGAAATGTCCTCTGGTCTGATGAACCAAAAATAGAACTGTTTGGCCGTAATGACCATCGTGATGTTCGGAGGAAAAAGGGGGAGGCTTGCAAGCCGATGAACACCATCCCAACCGTGAAGCACAGGGGTGGCAGCATCATGTTGTGGGGGTGCTTTGCTGCAGGAGGGACTGGTGCACTTCACAAAATAGATGGCGTCATTAGGCAGGAAAATGATGTGGATATATTGAAGCAACATCTCAAGACATCAGTCAGGAAGTTAAAGCTTGGTCGCAAATGGGTCTTCCAAATGGACAATGACCCCAAGCATACTTCCAAAGTTGTGGCAAAATGGATTAAGGACAACAAAGTCAAGGTATTGGAATGGCCATCACAAAGCCCTGACCTCAATCCTATAGAACATTTGTGGCAGAACTAAAAAAGTGTGTGCGAGCAAGGAGGCCTACAAACCTGTCTCTGTCAGGAGGAATGGGCCAAAATTCACCCAACTTATTGTGGGAAGCTTATGGAAGGCTACCTGAAACGTTTGACCCAAGTTAAACAATTTAAAGGCAATGCTTCCAAATACTAATTGAGTGTATGTAAACTTCTGAACCACTGGGAATGTGAAAAGCTGAAATAAATCATTCTCTCTACTATTATTCTGACATTTCACATTCTTAAAATAAGGTGGTGATCCTAACTGACCTAAGACAGGAAATTTTTTACTAGGATTAAATGTCAGGAATTGTGAAAAACTGAGTTTAAATGTATTTGGCTAAGGTGTATGTTAACTTCCGACTTCAACCGTACTTGATGCATGCGGTCATTGTCATTTGAGATTCTGCACAGACTATTGTAGCATTTTTGTGAAGATCTCCACAGACCTAGGTCATCTTGAACATTGAGCATCTATGATTTCATAAGAAGACACTTATTGTTACAGTAACCTCAAAATGTGGCCAGGGATGTGTTACTAATTTTAAAGTTGAATAAATACACTGAGTGTTCAAAACATTATGAACACCTTCCTACTATTAAATCCCTCCCTTTTTGCCCTCAGAACAGCCTCAATTCAAAGCCTTCCACAGGGGATGCTCGTCTATGTTGACTCCAATGCTTCCCACAGATGTGTCAGGTTTGCTGGATGTCCTTTGGATGGTGGACCATTCTTGATACAAACGGGAAACTGTCGAGCGTGAAAAATCCGGCAAAGTTGCAGTTCTCCATATAAATTGGTACGCCTGGCACCTACTACCATACCCCGTTCAAAGGCACTTAAATATTTTGTCTTGCCTATTCACCCTCTGAATGGCACACATAAACAATCCATGTCTCAATCGTCTCAAGGCTTAAAAATCGTTCTTTAACCCTTCTCCTCCCTTTCATCTACACTGATTTCAAGTGGATTTAACAAGTGACATCAATAAGGGATTATAGCTTTCACCTGGATTCACCTGGTCAGTCTATGTCATGGAAAGAACAGGTGTTCCTAATGTTTTGTACACTCAGAATATATGTATTGTCTATTTTTAGTTTAATCCTGGACTGAAATGTAAACAATAGATGTTGATTACTTCCCAAATGACAAATAGGCCTAAATAGCCCCATTGATGATATATAATTGATAAAGTGTGATTATATTTCATCTGCTCTGTTCAACTTACCATTTGGAATGACTTTGACAAGAACAGTGAATCTGTTAAGTGGAGGTTTCTCAACACTCATGCTCACAATAGCACATTGGTAAGTCAGTGACAAATATCAAAGCTGGGCTTGTTTAAAATCCTGGATGGGAGACTAAATTGGATGGCTGTAGATAAATCAACTCTCCAGCAGGAGGTGCTGCTCAGCTTATTGTTATTTGGGGATTTTAGTGGATATTACGTTGATGATTTGATGTTGTTTCAAAGGTACACATTCAAGGTTTTTTATACAAGGTTTGTCTATGTTGAAAATTGGTTAACATGATGACATAATCATGTGGTTGACATTTCACAAACAACAGTTCCAATGTATTTTCCACGGGTACATTCCACGTCACAATACGTTGACAAATTACATTGAAACCAATGTTGATTAAACCAGTTTGTGCCCAGTGGGCTATTCATGATAGCGGACCTTGGATTGTGCTCAATGGAGGTTAGTTGCACCACAACCTGCACTCAGCAGTGAGAAAAACAGGTTTTTCTCCTGAGGGGTTTTTGGGAGATGCAGAACGCTCTGAAAGTGAATGATCCTCTCTGATTCTCTGGCTCCCCAGTGAAAACCAGCTGAGGGCAGCTGAGGCTCTCTCGTCTGGCAGCCTGCTCTCTAGCTGGTGAGATTTGTTTTGGCTACAGAGAGGATCAAATAAAGACTGTCCGTCCAGTTGGGACAGTCTTATGGAACCTTATCATTGCGGAAGCACGGCGTGTTGACAACAGTGATAATGCATATTGACTTTTAAGAGCATCGAGACAAGCCACTTTTCCAGGCAAGAACTGGAGCCAGACCTAATCATGAAGCAGAGCCAGAGCTCAATACAATTCACTTCTTAGGGCGAAACTCAGGCTCTTTACGTGAATTGTAATAATGGTAATCCCCTCATGTTCTGCAGGCTTTGGCACACACAAAAAAAAGATATGTTACTGAGTTTATTGTGGTGAGATGTGGTGCTCTATCATTCTCACAATATATCAACCAAAGACACTGTCATTAGAGCCAGATTACACCAGACTATAGTTACATTAGCATCAGTGCCAAATAACACCAGACTGTAGCTACACAATCATTAGCGGCAGATTACATCATTATTTAGCTACACTATCATTAGATCCAGATTACACCATACTATACCTACATTATCATTAGTGCCAGATTACACAATTGTATAGCTACACTATCATTAGAGTCAGATTACACCAGACTATAGCTACATAATCATTAGAGTCAGATTACACCAGACTATAGCTACATTATCATTAGAGCCAGATTACACCAGACTATACCTACGTTATCATTAGAGTCAGATTACACCAGACTATAGCTACACTATCATTAGAGCCAGATTACACCAGACTATAGCTACATTATCATTAGAGCCAGATTACACCAGACTATAGCTACATTATCATTAGAGCCAGATTACATCAGACTATACCTACATTAATCATTAGTGCCAGATTACACAATTTTATAGCTACACTATCATTAGAGTTAGATTACAACAGACTATAGCTACACTATCATTAGAGCCAGATTACACCAGACTATAGCTACACTATCATTAGAGCCAGATTACATCAGACTACAGTTACATTATCATTAGCACCAGATTACACCAGACTATAGTTACATTATCATTAGCACCAGATTACACCAGACTATAGTTACATTATCATTAGCACCAGATTACACCAGACTATAGTTACATTATCAGTAGCACCAGATTACACCAGACTATAGTTACATTATCATTAGCACCAGATTACACCAGACTATAGTTACATTATCATTAGCACCAGATTACACCAGACTATAGTTACATTATCATTAGCACCAGATTACACCAGACTATAGTTACATTATCATTAGTGCCAAATAACACCAGACTATAGCTACACCGCCATTAGAGCCAGATTACACCAGACTATAATTACACTATCATTAGAGCCAGATTACATCAGACTACAGTTACATTATCATTAGCACCAGATTACACCAGACTATAGTTACATTATCATTAGTACCAGATTACACCAGACTATAGTTACATTATCAGTAGCACCAGATTACATCAGACTACAGTTACATTATCATTAGAGCCAGATTACACCAGACTATAGTTACATTATCATTAGTGCCAAATAACACCAGACTATAGTTACATTATCATTAGCACCAGATTACACCAGACTATAGTTACACCACCATTAGAGCCAGATTACACCAGACTATAGCTACCCCCCCCCCCCCTATTCTGCCTAGTAAGTGGTTGCCTCCTAGGTGCATCAAGGAGCAAAAATATGTTAGCAGGACGCTAGATACTCTAGTGCAGACAGTATCGTCAGGAGAGAGTTTCGAGTGCATTTGATTTGATTTTAGTGACGGACAGGATTTACAGGAGGTACGTAGCCTATTGATTCCTTGTTGATGAATAAATAAAACAAAAGTGTTTTGTTGTTTCTCTGTAATACTATCAAACCAATTTGGCTTGGAGTTGGCTTCAGCTAGTCAACTACATAAATTCCCAATCTCCCAATCTCATAACTAACTACCAAGCTATTTCAGGCTTTCGATCAAGTTAGAGTAGCTTGTCTCCAACGATCTTAGCTGTCATGCCTGCTGGCAAGGTTGATAGACTTTAGAAAATACTAAAATGTCTTTCATTATTGGGTTATGATGCTATGTACCAGTGTGGCAGTTGTACTAAACTTAAAAGGCTTAGAAGTTCAGAATTAATTAAAATGATAATTGAACAGGTACTGAGGTATGCTTAGATAACCTACGCATAATTTTTGTAATTTTTTTTTTTTACATAGAATTAGGCATAAAAATTATGTCTCTAGATTGCAGGAAAAAGCTGTTTCAGGTGTTTGAAAGATTCTAAATTCTCTGACTTCCAAAAGGGGCAAAGCCCCCCTCCAGATAACCCCTCCCTCTATCCTTACGTACTTCGTGCCCCCTCTAATATAATGGGTGCATAATTCATGGGAATTTATAATTATTAATGGGCAATTTTGTAGGGGTTAAAACATTTTTCTTCAGGGAAAATCAAGTCTGACAGACATCAGAAGCCTTTTCAAACCGCAAATACACATTTTTTAAGTCCTCCTTCAACAAGGTGATCAAATAAAGATACTACATCTGTAATTTACCCAGTGTAAGAAGGATACAGACCAAGGTTATTATAGTAAACTAAAACTGAAACTAATACAAAAACTGAAATAAAATAATTAACAAACCTGTTTGAAAAACGAAAACAATACTGAGACTATTATATTTTCACTGTAGAGCCTCTAGCCCTGCTCACTATATATCCAACCTCTCAGTTCCACCACCCACATATGCGATGACATCACCTGGTTTCAATGATGTTTCTAGAGACTATATCTCTCTCATCATCACCCATTACCTAGGTTTACCTCCACTGTATTCACATCCTACCATACGTTTGTCTGTACATTATTCCTTGAAGCTATTTTATCGCCCCCAGAAACTTCCTTTTACTCTCTGTTCTAGACGTTCCAAACGACCAATTCTCATAGCTTTTAGCCGTACCCTTATCCTACTCCTCCTCTGTTCCTCTGGTGATGTAGAGGTGAATCCAGGCCCTGCAGTACCTAGCTCCACTCCTATTCCCCAGGCGCTCTCTTTTGATGACTTCTGTAACAGTAATAGCCTTGGTTTCATGCATGTTAACATTAGAAGCCTCCTCCCTAAGTTTGTTTTGTTCACTGCTTTAGCACACTCTGCCAACCCAGATGTTTTAGCCGTGTCTGAATCCTGGCTTAGGAAGACCACCAAAAATTCTGACATTTTCATCCCTAACTACAAGATTTTCAGACAAGATAGAACGGCCAAAGGGGGCGGTGTTGCAATCTACTGCAAGGATTGCCTGCAGAGTTCTGTTTTACTATCCAGGTCTGTTCCGAAACAATTTGAACTCCTACTTTTAAAAATCCACCTCTCTAAAAACAAGTCTCTCACTGTTGCCGCCTGCTATAGACCACCCTCTGCCCCCAGCTGTGCTCTGGACACCATATGTGAACTGATTGCACCCCATCTATCTTCAGAGCTTGTGCTGCTAGGCGACCTAAATTGGAACATGCTTAACACCCCAGCCATCCTACAATCTAAGCTTGATGCCCTCAATCTCACAGAAATTATCAATGAACCTACCAGGTATCACCCCAATTCCGTAAACACGGGTACCCTCATCATCCTAACCAACTTGCCCTCCAAATACACCTCTGCTGTTTTCAACCAAGATCTCAGCGATCACTGCCTCATTGCCTGTATCCGTAATGGGTCAGCGATCAAACGACCTCCACTCATCACTGTCAAACGCTCCCTGAAACACTTCAGCGAGCAGGCCTTTCTAATCGACCTGGCCGAGGTATCCTGGAAGGATATTGATCTCATCCCGTCAGTAGAGGATGCCTGGATATTTTTTTTAAATGCCTTCCTCACCATCTTGAATAAGCATGCCCCATTCAAGAAATTTAGAACCAGGAACAGATATAGCCCTTGGTTCTCTCCTGACCTGACTGCCCTTAACCAACAGAAAAACATCCTATGGCGTTCTGCATTAGCATCGAACAGCCCCCGTGATATGCAACTTTTCAGGGAAGCTAGAAACCAGTGTACACAGGCAGTTAGAAAAGCCAAGGCTAGCTTTTTCAAGCAGAAATTTGCTTCCTGCAACACAAACTCAAAAAAGTTCTGGGGCACTGTAAAGTCCATGGAGAATAAGAACACCTCCTCCCAGCTTCCAACTGCACTGAAGATAGGAAATACTGTCACCACCGACAAATCCATTATAATTGAGAATTTCAATAAGCATTTTTCTACGGCTGGCCATGCTTTCCACCTGGCTACCCCTACCCCGGTCAACAGCACTGCCCTCCCCTCTGCTACTCGCCCAAGCCTTCCCCATTTCTCTTTCTCCCAAATACAGTCAGCTGATGTTCTGAAAGAGCTGCAAAATCTGGACCCTTACAAATCAGCCGGGCTAGATAATCTGGACCCTTTCTTTCTAAAACTATCTGCTGAAATTGTTGCCACCCCTATTATCAGACTTTTCAACCTCTCTTTCGTGTCGTCTGAGATTCCCAAAGATTGGAAAGCAGCTGCGGTTATCCCCCTCTTCAAAGGGGGAGACACTCTAGACCCAAACTGCTACAGACCTATATCTATCCTACCCTGCCTTTCTAAGGTCTTCGAAAGCCAAGTCAACAAACAAATTACCGACCATCTCGAATCCCACCATACCTTCTCCGCTATGCAATCTGGTTTCAGAGCTGGTCATGGGTGCACCTCAGCCACGCTCAAGGTCATAAACGATATCTTAACCGCTATCGATAGGAAACAGTACTGTGCAGCCATATTCATTGACCTGGCCAAGGCTTTTGACTCTGTCAATCACCACATCCTCATCGGCAGACTCGACAGCCTTGGTTTCTCTAATGATTGCCTCGCCTGGTTCACCAACTACTTCTCTGATCGAGTTCAGTGTGTCAAATCGGAGGGTCTGTTGTCCGGACCTCTGGCAGTCTCTATGGGGGTGCCACAGGGTTCAATTCTTGGACCGACTCTCTTCTCTGTATACATCAATGATGTCGCTCTTGCTGCTGGTGAGTCTCTGATCCACCTCTACGCAGACGACACAATTCTGTATACTTCTGGCCCTTCTCTTGACACTGTGTTAACAACCCTCCAGGCGAGCTTCAATGCCATACAACTCTCCTTCCGTGGCCTCCAATTGCTCTTAAATACAAGTAAAACTAAATGCATGCTCTTCAACCGATCGCTGCCTGCACCTGCCCGCCTGTCCAGCATCACTACTCTGGACGGCTCTGACTTAGAATATGTGGACAACTACAAATACCTAGGTGTCTGGTTAGACTGTAAACTCTCCTTCCAGACTCACATCAAGCATCTCCAATCCAAAGTTAAATCTAGAATCGGCTTCCTATTCCGCAACAAAGCATCCTTCACTCATGCTGCCAAACATACCCTTGTAAAACTGACCATCCTACCAATCCTCGACTTCGGTGATGTCATTTACAAAATAGCCTCCAAAACCCTACTCAATAAATTGGATGCAGTCTATCACAGTGCCATCCGTTTTGTCACCAAAGCCCCATATACTACCCACCACTGCGACCTGTACGCTCTCGTTGGCTGGCCCTCGCTTCACACTCGTCGCCAAACCCACTGGCTCCAGGTCATCTACAAGACCCTGCTAGGTAAAGTCCCCCCTTATCTCAGCTCGCTGGTCACCATAGCAACGCCCACCCGTAGCACGCGCTCCAGCAGGTATATCTCTCTGGTCACCCCCAAAACCAATTCTTCCTTTGGCCGCCTCTCCTTCCAGTTCTCTGCTGCCAATGACTGGAACGAACTACAAAAATCTCTGAAACTGGAAACACTTATCTCCCTCACTAGCTTTAAGCACCAGCTGTCAGAGCAGCTCATAGATTACTGCACCTGTACATAGCCCATCTATAATTTAGCCCAAACAACTACCTCTTTACCTACTGTATTTATTTATTTTGCTCCTTTGCACCCCATTATTTTTATCTCTACTTTGCACCTTCTTCCACTGCAAACCAACCATTCCAGTGTTATTTTTTTTACTTGCTATATTGTATTTACTTCGCCACCATGGCCTTTTTATATATATTTTTTTTTATTTATATATATATTTTGTTTGCCTTCACCTCCCTTATCTCACCTCACTTGCTCATATTGTATATAGACTTATTCTCACTGTATTATTGACTGTATGTTTGTTTTACTCCATGTGTAACTATGTGTTGTTGTATGTGTCGAACTGCTTTGCTTTATCTTGGCCAGGTCGCAATTGTAAATGAGAACGTGTTCTCAATTTGCCTACCTGGTTAAATAAAGGTGAAATAAATAAATAAATAAACTCCAAAACGAACTAAAATAAAAACCATCATGAATTATGTTCAATTGTTGTTTTTTTCCTAAACTTTGGGCAAAAATCGAATGGGGTTTTCAATTGAGTTTTGGGGGGATTTTCAAACTAATGAATCTGGTGTGTAACTGCTGCCAGTAGAGGGTGAGGTTTCAAATAGAGCTCTCTTGTGCATCACTATCACTAGCTAAACAAGGATAAAACAGCTAGGCAGCTAACTTGATTCTTCTCACAAGATAAAAAGGCATTGGATTGGTGTAAACCCCTATACATCAGTGGTGTAAACATGGGCGAGAGAGAGTTTCCTTCAATCATATTTTTTTATCAGTCTTTTAAATCCAAGTCACATTGAGATAGACTTTTTAATTTAAACCTAACCTGTGATCTGATTCATCACCTTATGTATTGCTGCCCCCCAGTTGCAAGAAGTGAAATCCCCCCCCCCAACAAAACCTAACCTGTGATCTGACTCATCACCTTATGTATTGCTGCCCCCCAGTTGCAAGAAGTGAAATCCCCCCCCCCCCCAACAAAACAAAAACACTATACAGCACAATGTCTCCTAGCCTCCCAGGTATGCTTTACAGAATGTCCCTACCGCTATAAATGAAACTAAAAAATATAAAAACTTGAAAAACTATAAAAAAAAACTATAAAACTATAAAAATTTGTATACAACTATAATTAAATAAAAACTAGCATTTCAGTTAAAAAAAAAAATATATATATATATTTTTTAATATATATATTAAAACACATATCTATTATAACCTTGATACAGACATAATGTCAGTTAATGTGCCGGGTGTCCCCTTTAGCTCACATCCCTACAGAAGTCTGGAATATGGCCACCAGCCATACTATGTATAGCCAAAGACTTAAAGAGGTCATATACTGTAACACGCTGAGCAGACTGAAGAAACAGACAGGATATCTGAACAACCTAGCACTCCAGAGACCAGCTGTCCTCGTCCTCTCTGGCCTTGGTCCTGTTCCCGTCGGCAAATTCTATCAAGCTAATGAGATATCTGTCACATACAATCAACACAGAAACACCCTAAAACCAACCTATTCCACACACAGAGGGATAAATGCCCAAGTGTGACAGCACTTTATTTCTAAATAACCCAGAGCTGCTAATAGTTGCTACAGGACCTGCAGCTGGTCCTAGCTTCAAACACGATGCCTCACAACCTGTAGGTGCTATGTGATTCAGAACCTTTAGTGATGGTTCTAACAACAACAACAACAACAACAACAACAATAATAACAACAACAACAATAATAGTAACAATAATAACAATAACACCAACAACAACAATAATAACAATAATAACAATAACAACACCAACGATAATAATAATAATAACAACAACAATAATAATAACAATAATATCGATAACAATAATAACAACAATAGTAATAATAATAATAACAATAATAATAATGACAATAATGACAATAATAACAATAGTAATAACAATAATAACAATAACAACAATAATAATAATAACAATAACAATAATAACAACAACAACAATAATAATAATAATAGCAATAACAACAATAGTACTACTACTACTACTAATAATAATAATAATAATAATAATACAAATACTACTACTACTAATAATAATAGAAATACTACTACTAATAATAATAATAATAGAAATACTACTACTACTAATAATAATAGAAATACTACTACTACTACTACTAATAATAATAATAATAATAATAATAATACAAATACTACTACTACTAATAATAATAGAAATACTACTACTACTAATAATAATAATAGAAATACTACTACTACTAATAATAATAGAAATACTACTACTACTAATAATAATAATACATTGTATATGCAGATGCCATTCAGGACACTGAAGGACACCTTTCATTAAAAGGCAGTGTGTGGAGAAAGACAGTCAGGAATGAGTGTTAGTTATAAAGCCCCTGGGAAGGAGGGAAGAGGAGATGGAGAGAGGCTTCCTGTTCTCCATGTGTATAATATAAACCCTGCTATCATCACGCAGGCTCTTGTGGGGCTGTGGTTGAGTGACATGACTGGGACATTTGGCCTGGCTGCATGTCACCATCTTGAAGGAGGTGACATGAGTTGAGAGGATGACCACAAGCAATCTCTGACCGACGAAAGACACTGGACAACCTGGCACGACGTGCTACTAGTGTGGGTCAGTGAATAGGGGCCCGGACTGAATTTATTTGTGCATGTCTTGTACTGCTGGAACGCATAGTCCTACACATGTATTGAAAAAAAACACTGTGTCCCCCACCGAAAAAATACAAGGCTCCTAAAAACAGATGTTACCATATGCTCAAACTGAGAGAGGCTGACTGTATACAGGAACATTGGAATTGCACTTGTGAAGGATTAGTCCAGATGCCCTCTTCATGTGAATCACACACACACACACACACACACACACACACACACACACACACACACACACACACACACACACACACACACACACACACACACACACACACACACACACACACACACACACACACACACACACACACGCATTCATAATTTGACAACATGCTCACTTTGTATTATCCAGACATATTGTGCATGAATTCCCTTGGACCTCAAGAGTTACCAAAATCAATTGCTTTTCTAGGCATAAACAATGAGGTGCCTTTGTTTAGAATCAATGTATAAAAAAAAATGCTGCTGCTGCACCAGACACTCTCTCCCCAGCTGGACAACACCACAGGCTCCCGCTGGACAACACCACAGGCTCCCACTGGACAACACCACAGGCCCCCGCTGAAAAACACCACAGGCTCCCACTGAACAACACCACAGGCTCCCACTGAACAACACCACAGGCTCCCACTGGACAACACCACAGGCCCCCGCTGAACAACACCACAGGCTCCCGCTGGACAACACCACAGGCCCCCGCTGAACAACACCACAGGCCCCCGCTGAACAACACCACAGGCTCCCACTGAACAACACCACAGGCTCCCGCTGGACAACACCACAGGCCCCCGCTGAACAACACCACAGGCTCCCACTGAACAACACCACAGGCTCCCACTGAACAACACCACAGGCTCTGGCTGGACAACACCACAGGCTCTGGCTGGACAACACCACAGGCTCCCGCTGGACAACACCACAGGCTCCCACTGAACAACACCACTGGCTCCGACTGGACAACACCACAGGCTCCGGCTGGACAACACCACAGGCTCTGGCTGGACAACACCACAGGCTCTGGCTGGACAACACCACAGGCAGGCTCTGGCTGGACAACACCACAGGCTCTGGCTGGACAACACCACAGGCTCCGACTGGACAACACCACAGGCTCCCACTGAACAACACCACAGGCTCCCGCTGGACAACACCACAGGCTCTGGCTGGACAACACCACAGGCCCCCACTGGACAACACCACAGGCTCTGGCTGGACAACACCACAGGCTCTGGCTGGACAACACCACAGGCTCTGGCTGGACAACACCACAGGCTCTGGCTGGACAACACCACAGGCTCTGGCTGGACAACACCACAGGCTCTGGCTGGACAACACCACAGGCTCCCGCTGGACAACACCACAGGCCCCCACTGGACAACACCACAGGCTCTGGCTGGACAACACCACAGGCTCTGGCTGGACAACACCACAGGCTCTGGCTGGACAACACCACAGACTCTGACTGGACAACACCACAGGCTCTGGCTGGACAACACCACAGGCTCTGGCTGGACAACACCACAGGCTCCCACTGGTCAACACCACAGGCTCTGGCTGGACAACACCACAGGCTCCCACTGGACAACACCACAGGCTCTGGCTGGACAACACCACAGGCTCCCACTGGACAACACCACAGGCTCCCACTGGACAACCCACAGGCTCTGGCTGGACAACACCACAGGCTCCCGCTGGACAACACCACAGGCTCTGGCTGGACAACACCACAGGCTCCCACTGGACAACACCACAGGCCCCCGCTGGACCACACCACAGGCTCTGGCTCCTGATCAAGAATGCTGCTCCCACAGAATCACATTCTTGTCATTTTCTACCAACTGACAACCCACTTGGAACACAGTGGTTGAATTTACATTGTTTCAACGTGATTTGTCAACGTATTGGAATCAACGAGGAAAACAAAAGTTATCAACCAGTACTGTTTTCATCTCATTTCAACCTGCGTTTTAAACATTGAAATTAGGGTAAATCTTCAACTTAAAAAGATTGATTTAACCTGACTAACGGATTGTTACATCAATCTAATGTCAACATAATCATCAGAACTATGTATAAGTTGAAAATGCATTGAACATTTCACATGGAAATGTCAAACATCTTTTTAAATCCTATATTCAATATACAGTATTTTGGGTGATTGAAAATATGTTGAATTTCATATTTGATTAAACATATGTTATTTACCTTGTTTCAATGTTGATATTAAAATGGTACGTTTGAATCGACGTCATTGTTCCAACATCATGGCCGTGAACCTAAATAAAGACTGAAGCCAGAGTCCAACGATTCCTTCCTGAACACTGACTCCTACTGGTATAAAGAGGGGTAATGCACTGCAGTGAGAATACCTCTATCATCCAGATACCTACAGTACCTCTACATATACTGCTTAGCTTTGGAAACACGGGAAAGGGAAAGGGGGGTACCTAGTCAGTTGTACAACTGAATGCTTTCAACTGAAATGTGTCTTCTGCATTACATTTATTATATTTTTTATTTAACCTTAATTTAACTAGGCAAATCAGTTAAGAACAAATTCTAATTTACAATGAAGGCCTACCAAAAGGCTAAAGGCCTCCTGTGGGGACGGGGGGGACGGGGGGGGGGGCTGGGATTATTAAAAAATACTATAAATACAATAGAAATATAGGACAAAATACACATCACGACAAGAGAGACAACACAACACTACATGAAGAAAGACTTAAGACAACAACATAGCAAGGCAGCAACACATGACAACACAGCATGGTAGCAACACAACGTAACAACAACATGGTAGCAGTACAACATGGTAGCAGCACAAAACATGGTACAAACATTATTGGGCACAGACAACAGCACAAAGGGCAAGAAGGTATAGACAACAATACATCACGCAAAGCAGCCACAACTGTCAGTAAGAGTGTCCATGATTGAGTCTTTGAATGAAGAGATTGAGATAAAACTGTTCAGTTTGAGTGTTTGTTGCAGCTCGTGCCAGTCGCTAGCTGCAGCGAACTGAAAAGAGGAGCGACCTAGGGATGTGTGTGCTTTGGGGACCTTTAACAGAACGTGACTGGCAGAACCCAACCCCTCTGAATCAGAGTTGCGGGGGGCTGCCTTAATCGATATCCGCGTCTTCGGCGCCCGGGGAACCATCAGCTGTGTTAAACAACTTTAAAAACTGATCAGCTTCCATACTCCTTTGTACGGACTACCTTAATAATATTGAAAAGTAGAAAAGTAACGCCTAACTTTTCTTACACAAGCTGTATGTTGAAAGTACATTCGGAGTGAGGTTGAGTTTATGTAAGCTACATGGACATCTGATTTTCCCAGAGGACACCATCGTTTCAACGTGAAACTAGGTATACTATCATTGGTCCAGTGTGTGCCCAGTGGGGATGTCTTGCCACAACCAGCCTTTTGAGGCTGGCTATCATCTCAATACCTGCTAATCTCCTCGACATGTTAATCTAAAGCATTACAGGCCTAAAAATAGAATTCCTTTGTGTGATTACAACCACAGGAGAACACGTGTACTACTTCTGCTAAACACTGGCAATCCCCTTCCTACTTAAATTGATTTTTTGACAACTGAACTCCCCTTTCACTCTACACCAGAGTTAATTCCACATATTCACTACTCTTAACTGAAGAAAATAATCTGTTTAGTTATGATACAATGAATAATAGATTGAATGGGTTTGTTGAGGCAAGGCCCCGCTAAACGATTCACATAAAAGGCACAAGCTCCATAGAGACAGCGACATCACTTATATGCAACCATCTCAAGCTACAGTATATCAGGGCAATCACACAGGCTTAGTTCTGTCTTTCACACACACACACACACACACACACACACACACACACACACACACACACACACACACACACACACACACACACACACACACACACACACACACACACACACACACACACACACACACACTGCCCTTTAACATGATAGTCTGTCTACCTGTGTCTTTTCACCCCTGCCATGAGGGAAAACAGATGTGTACTGTAAACATGCTGTTCCCCACGTCCACCACACCACCACACACACACACACACACACACAGGCTGTAGGCTACAGTTTCTCCTACAGCCCGAAAGAATTGACTTCAACTTAGTGATAGCACTACACCATGTATATCTAATTGGGGATAATCCAACTGGAATGGTTTCTTGCCAAGGTGGAGGCACTCAGTTAGCCGCTCCACTGTCACTCATCAAAGTCAACTTATCTCACAAGAAGCAAACGGATCACACCAAGCTCAGTCTGTTTTGGGGGATTGCCCAACATTGTGTGACATGATGTATTTTTATGCAAACACAAAACAACTGACTAGAAAATACCCCGGCAATTATTTCCATTCTTCGCTCAACCAATCTGTAAATTGCTGATAAGGACAATATTGGCGCTAACATAGAAAGTTGGAATCTAAATGAAACATGCCTCACTACCAACAGCACATTGGAAATGTATGAGTTTGTTGCCTTAATTGTAATTATCCTCAATGGCAGATTATGGTAATGTTTTTTTTTTCACTGGAGGGCATTGTGACTAATACCTCAATTTGCATGAATAATCCAATGGGATGTCTGTATAGCAGTTCATCCAGTGCAGTGATAAAACACCTACAGTGACATGTCTGTATAGCAGTTCATCCAGTGATAAAACACCTACAGTGACATGTCTGTATAGCAGTTCATCCAGTGATAAAACACCTACAGTGACATGTCTGTATAGCAGTTCATCCAGTGATAAAACACCTACAGTGACATGTCTGTATAGCAGTTCATCCAGTGATAAAACACCTACAGTGACATGTCTGTATAGCAGTTAATCCAGTGATAAAACACCTACAGTGACATGTCTGTATAGCAGTTCATCCAGTGATGAAACACCTACAGTGACATGTCTGTATAGCAGTTCATCCAGTGATAAAACACCTACAGTAACATGTCTGTTCAGCAGTTCATCCAGTGATAAAACACCTACAGTGACATGTCTGTATAGCAGTTCATCCAGTGCAGTGATAAAACACCTACAGTGACATGTCTTGTAACGTTCCTGACCTGTTTTATGTTGTTTTTGTATGTGTATATGGTCAGGGCGTGAGTTTTGGGTGGGCAGTCTATGTTTTCTGTTTCTATGTTGGTTTTGGGTTGCCTGGTATGGCTCTTAATTAGAGGCAGGTGTTTTGCGTTCTCCTCTAATTAAGAGTCATATTTAGGTAGGGTGTTCTCACTGTTTGTTTGTGGGTGATTGTCTTCCGTATCTGTGTTATGTTTGCACCATACGGGACTGTTTGGATGTTCGTTTCGTTTTGATGTAGTCTGTTCCTGTCCGTGAGTTTTACGTTAGTTATGTAAGTTCATGTTCAGGTTTTTCGTCTACGTCGTTTTCTTGTTTTGTAATTTTGAAAGTGTTTTGTTTTTCGTGTTTGCCATCGTCGTTTCAAATAAAAGATGGCTTATTTCCCGAATGCTGCATTTTGGTCTACTGATCCTTCTCTCCTCTCCTCGTCCGAGGATGAGGAGAACGACAGCCCTTACAGAATCACCCACCAAACTAGGACCAAGCGGCAAGGGAGTGCTCAACAGAGCAACAAGGACATCCTGGACGGTAGAGGACCTTGGGCTCAGCCAGGGGAATATCGCCGTCCCAAGGAGGAGTTGGAAGCAGCGAAGGCTGAGAGGCGCTGGTATGAGGAGGCAGCGCGGCGACGCGGTTGGGAGCCCGTGAGTCAGACCCAAAAATTTCTTG